>NW_024717891.1:0-110000 GCF_018991925.1 Homarus americanus
TCGGAGTGGTAACCAAGACGAGTCATACTCGTGTCTCGTCCCTAGATGGCGTTGCTCGGGGTGCTGGGTAGGTAGATCAGACAATAGATGTGGTTCGTAGTGCTGGGTGGAGGTTCGTAACACGGATGAAGGACTTTCTAACATACGACTCCAGGCAGGAACAAAGGTGTCGACAGCTTCCATTACTGAACTTCAGTATACAGACGACCTCACCCTTGTCGCTCACACTGAACGCGACCTACAGGAGATCCTGAACACCTACACAGATGCGTATGCACACTTCGGCCTTGAGGTGAATGTACATAAGACTCAGATTCTCTTTCAGCCTGCCCCTGGTTCAGCCACACCTCCACCATAGATCCATCTTAACGGCACTACCCTCTATAATGTTACCCACTTTCGGTATCTCGGCTCCCACCTGTTCACCAACGCGGACATCGATGAAGAGATTCAAAATCGGATCAGATGTGCATCTCAAGCCTTTGGCAGACCTGACTCATGTCTTCAGCTGTGGAGCTGAAATTATCTACAAAACTGCACGTATATCAATCAGTAGTCCTCCCCACCCTGCTGTATGGCATCAAGACATGGGGAGGTTCTAGAGACGCCTGAAATTTTTGTCTTCACAGCTAAAATAAAATACGTGAAAAAATTCAGCGATGCTTTAAAAACGAACAAAGTTTCAGTTCCAAATAAAACTTCCCCAGCTCTTCTTAAACAGACTCACAGCCAAAGTCCTGATAACTGTGACGCTTTAAAATTAACTCGATGTAACTTACTATTTTTTTTATTAAACATCAATTTCATTGTTAATCAAAAAGATAAACATTTGACATTTGATAAATAATAATAAACTCGACCAGCCAACAATGTTAATGAATGACGAGAGAAAAGATATCATTATTATTTATTACAGTCATAGAGAGGAATTGTATCCGGGAACAAGAGTCACGACCAGTGGAGAAAAAGAACAGTTTTACCAACACTGCAGCAGCCACACTTTCTACTCCAGGAGGTGGTGACCGTGTTCAGTGGTCTTAATAAAATTTAAACACAACATTATACCAGTCAGTTGAAGGTGTTGTCCTGCCCGCTGGAGTCAATGGAGTGAGTACTTTAACTTCTATGATCAAATTAAATTGTATTGTAAAAACTAAAGACAAAATACCATTATGTCTCTAACAACAATGATGTCGTTCAGGCACCTTTATGGAAAAAAAAATCACGGACGATAGATGAACCTCTTGTACACACTGTATTGACTAAGCCGATCCTGAAACAAAAACGGAGAATCAGTCAAGACGACAGCACACACAAGCTATGTGTGTGTGTGTGTGTGTGTGTGTGTGTGGCCATATGCAACATATTCTTACGTGTATTTGCTGTTGACATGCACGCATTGCCTAGCGCAGGTATATGCTCGGCCATGTGAAACGTTGAGGTATTGATATGTGTGCGTGCGTGTGTGTGTGTGTGTGTGTATGTGGATTTTCTGAGTGAGGGCATTACTTAAACTGGCGCCTTTAAAACATTTCTTCCAGCCTTCACCTATGTTACACACACACACACACACACACGTGTTGTTAATGGAGGTGTAGATTGTTGTTGTTCTTGTCATGTTGTTTAGCATGATAGTGGTGTTGTGTTATCTGTTTTAGTGGTGGTTGTTGTGGACAGGTGGTACACTGGTGGTGGAGGTACAGGTGGTACACTGGTGGTGGAGGTACAGGTGGTACACTGGTGGTGGAGGTACAGGTCCAGGTGGTACACTGGTGGTGGAGTACAGGCGGGTGCACAATGGTGGTGGAGGCACAGGTGGTACACTGGTGGTGGAGGCAGGTGGTACACTGGTGGTGGAGGCACAGGTGGTACACTGGTTGGAGGTACAGGTACAGGTGGTACACTGGTGGTGGAGGTACAGGTGGTACACTGGTGGTGGAGGTACAGGTGGTACACTGGTGGTGGAGGTACAGGTGGTACACTGGTGGAGGTACAGGTGGTACACTGGTGGTGGAGGTACAGGTACACTGGTGGTGGAGGTACAGGTGGTACACTGGTGGTGGAGGTACAGGTGGTCAATTGTGGTGGAGGTACAGGTGGTACACTGGTGGTGGAGGTACAGGTGGTACACTGGTGGTGGAGGTACAGGTGGTACACTGGTGGTGGAGGTACAGGTGGTACACTGGTGGTGAGGTACAGGTGGTACACTGGTGGTGGAGGACAGGTGGTACACTGGGTGGAGGCTGTGGTACACTGGTGGTGAGGTACAGGTGGTACACTGGTGGTGGAGGTACAGGTACACTGGTGGGTGGAGGTACAGGTGGTACATGGTGGTGGAGGTACAGGTACAGGTGGTACACTGTGGTGGAGGTACAGTGGTACACTGGTGGTGGAGGTACAGGTGGTACAACTGGTGGGTGGAGGTACAGGTACAGGTGGTACACTGGTGGTGGAGGTACAGGTGGTACACTGGTGGAGGCAGGTGGACACTGGTGGTGGAGGTACAGCACTGGTGGTGGAGGTACAGTGGTACACTGGTGGTGGAGGTACAGGTGGCTAACTGGTGGTGGAGGTACAGGTGGTACACTGGTGGAGGACAGGGTACACTGGTGGTGGAGGCAGTGGTACACTGGTGGTGGAGGTACAGGTGGTACACTGGTGGTGGAGGCGGTGGTACACTGGTGGTGGAGGTACAGGTGGTACACTGGGGTGGAGGTACAGGTGGTACACTGGTGGTGGAGGACAGGTGGTACACTGTAGGAGGCACAGGTGGTACACTGGTGGTGGAGGTACAGGTGGTACACTGGTGGTGGAGGTACAGGTGGTACACTGGTGGTGGAGGTACAGGTGGTACACTGTGGTGGAGGCACAGGTGCAATTGTGGTGGAGGTACAGGTGGTAACTGGTGGTGGAGGCAGGTGTGGTACTGGTGGTGGAGGTACAGGTGGCACTGGTGGTGGAGGTACAGGACACTGGTGGTGGAGGTACAGGTGGTACACTGGTGGTGGAGGTACAGGTGGTACACTGTGGTGGAGGTACAGGTGGTACACTGGTGGTGGAGGTACAGGTACAGGTGGTACACTGGTGGAGGTGGCAGGTCAGGGGCACTGGTGGTGGAGGTACAGGTGGTACACTGCTGGTGGTGGAGGCACAGGTGGTACACTGGTGGTGGAGGACAGGTACACTGGTGGTGGAGGTACAGTGGTACACTGGTGGTGGAGGCACAGGTGGTACACTGGTGGTGGAGGTACAGGTGGTACACTGGTGGTGGAGGCACTAGGAGGCAGGTGGTACACTGGGTGGTGGAGGCAGGTGGTACACTTGGTGGAGGTACAGGTGGTCAACTGGTGGTGGAGGTACAGGTGGTACACTTGGAGGCAAGGGCACTGGTGGTGGAGGTACAGGTGGTACACTGGTGGTGGAGGGACAGGTGGTACACTGGTGGTGGAGGTACAGGTGGTACACTGGGTGGAGGTACAGGTACACTGGTGGTGGAGGTACAGGTGGTACACTGGTGGTGAGTACAGGTGGTACACTGAGGCAGGTACAGGTGGTACACTGGTGGTGGTTACTTCAGGTGATGTCAAATATTTACGATACTTATCTGTTATGTCTCCCGTTCTTTAATACAACAACAACAACAGCAACAACAACAACAACAACAGCATCACCAGCACCATTAACAACAACAACAACAACAACAACAACAACAACAATAGCATCACCAGCACCATTAACAACAACAACAACAACAACAGCATCACCAACACCAAAACAACAACGGCGCATACCAGCACCATTAACAACAACAACAACAACAGCATCACCAGCACCATTAATAACAACAACAACAACAACAGCAACAACAACAACAACAACAACAGCATCACCAGCACCATTAACAACAACAACAACAACAACAACAGCATCACCAGGACCATTAACAACAACAACGACAATAATAAAATAAAAGAAGCATTTGTAACAATATTATTATGCTCTATCAGTACGCCTTCAAGAGCCTGTCTCGACCATAAGGCAACAATCGCTTCTAGTTTACATACATTAACTAATACATAATAACATAACCACCAATCAAATCGTAATCACAAGTTATTTTACCTGGGTGTAGTAAGGTAAGGTTTAATTAGTGACTCAAGCAGGTGCGACGGATAGTAAAGTTTCATGTAATTACTTTGTGTTGGGTTCATTTCTTATACCTGGTGATGGTATGGGTTAATTCAGGGTCTTAAACTTGGTGCCATATTAAGTTTTTGAGAGAAACTACGAAACAGAGAGAGAGAGAGAGAGAGAGAGAGAGAGAGAGATTAACACAGGTTATTTTCTCAGGTACAAGACAAGATGATGCACCAACCAGCCGTACCGATGATGGTCTCACTCGTTGTGTTTTGTACCACCTTAGTCTACCTGCCAGGTGAGTTCTTCCCGCTCTGTCCTGTTCTTTAAGAGTTATTTGTTGTTCTTTAAGATTTATTTTGTGTTCTTCATGAGTTACCAGTACATGATTATCCCTTCCCTCTGTCTGTCTGTCTGTCTGTCTGTCTTTAGCATTACTCTCTCTCTCTCTCTCTCTCTCTCTCTATATTTTCGCACTTAATAAATAACAAACAATAAGACTGACCAAATAATAACATCAATAACAAATCAAGAAACAAAAAACTTTAAAACTTTCATATAACAAAAAGTTTTTAAGCGTAATTGATAAAATTCGTCTAAAAAAAAAAACTTTACCCACCAGATCACAACATCATCGTCTAATTGGTCAAGTTTTTCTTACGAACTGCCTTAGGTGACCCACTGGCAATATCTCAGTATTTGTGTGTGTGTGTGTGTGTGTGTGTATTTTGCTTGTTCATGTGTGTGTGTGTACGTGTATCTATGTATGTATGTATACGTATATATATATATATGTATACACGAATATAAATAACTTAACTCAAACATAATTTATAATTTTTACAGGTTGTGTGTGTTCGTGGTCAAGGGCATCTCGTCACGTCATACCCCCTTCTACAGTACCTGGACCCACTCTACCTCCTGTGTTTGATCCCCTTGTGCCCACCAACGTCACCGTCACCGCCTCCAAGACCGTGTTACTGTCCTGCATCGTCCACAACCTTGGTAACAACTCCGTAAGTGGACCCCCCCAAAGTTAGTTCTATGTCAGGTCAGTCTGTCTTGACACACACACACACACACACACACGACCTTGGTGATGACTCAGTAATATAGTTAATTATTAATGGTAGTGGTGGTGGTGGTGTTAGTGGTGGTGGTAGTAGTGGGTTAGTGATGGTGGTGGTGGTGAGTGGTGTAGTGATAGTAGTGGTAGTAGGTGGTGGTGGTGGTGGTGGTGGTGGTGGTGGTGGTGGTGGTGGTGGTGGTGGTGTTGGTGGCTAGTGATGGTGGTGGTGAGGGTGGTGGTGGTGGTGGTGGTGGTGGTGAGGTGGTGGTGGTGGTGGTGGTGGTGGTGGTGGTGGTGGTGGTGGTGATTCACGGGACAAGAACATCCATTAGTAACCTCTTCCCTCACCTTCCTCTTCCTTCTTCCTTAATCCTTCCTCCTCTGCTCCCACCTTCCTTCACTGTTCCTACCTTCCTCCTCTCCTCCCTTCCTCCTCCAGCCTCCCAACCTCTCTTCTTCTTCTATTCTCTTCCTTCGTTTCTCCCATCCTCTTCTTTCATTTCCCTTTCCTTTCTTCCTTTTCCATTTCCACATCCTCCTCTCATCCTGCCTCCTCTTTCTTTCCCTCCTTCCTTCTTCCCTCTCTCCTTTCTCTTCCTCTCCCTCTTTCCTTCCTCTTCCTCTTCCTCTTCCTCTTCCTCTTCCTCCCTCGCATCACAGGACGACTTGTTAGGAATTCCAACCAGCGGCAACACGTCTGGGAATTATTTACAATTCCAGTTGGAATCCCTCTTCTTGTACTGATCCAAGAGACTTACTGGGAGTGTGGGGGTGTCAGGGGGTTTGTCAGTGTGTGTGTGTGTGTGTGTGTGTGTGTGTGTGTGTGTGTGTGTGTGTGTGGCAGGGAAGGCTTTGTGTGGGTTACACTGGGGACTGTGCTCGGCCGTAACAGGACTGAGACATAACCAAACAAGACCCATTGAAATTAATGTCTACTAGAAATCATGCCTATTAAAATGAGGCCAATTATAAATGGAGCGTATTTGAGCTAAAGCCTATTAGGCCTAGGGTCTTATAGGACCATACCTGCTCTAGCACTTTCTTCATTCTCAGTAATAATTATGTCCGCCCACCAGGTGTTACGTCTTCTTACCTGCATGTACCGGGGACACCAGCACCTGTTGGCTGTCTGGCAGGTGTTGGGTGTCTGGCAGGTGTTGGGTGTCTGGCAGGTGTTGGGTGTCTGGCAGGTGTTGGGTGTCTGGCAGGTGTTGGGTGTCTGGCAGGTGTTGGGTGTCTGGCAGGTGTTGGGTGTCTTTCTACTTTCTCTAACATCAACAAGTTTACTATGTTTAACCTTAACCAGTGTTCATTTACTCAAGCTTATCAAAAAGCTTAATCATAATGTACCTGTGTTTATGTTATCTGCCTCTACAGGTGTCGTGGATAAGACACCGCGACCTGCACATACTCTCCGTGGGTTCGGTGACGTACACAAGTGACTCGAGGTTTGAGGCGGTGCCGCATGCGGGTAAAGGTGACTGGTTGTTGAGGTTACAATACGCCCACCCGCGAGATTCTGGCCAATACGACTGCCAGGTATCTAGTGCACCGCCCACCGCCCGTACCACCCACCTTACTGTTATAGGTAAGTGCCACCTAATAAACTGCACTCGATCGAGGTTGATAATTCACACCAGGCTTATAATTGTCTTTTAAGTTGTTCTCATAACCTTTGACCTAACCTAACCTAACCTAACCTAACCTAACCTAACCTAACCTAACCACCCCCTCGTATAGAGCCACTAAAGACCACCTCTTTACCCCCTTATAGAACCACAAGCCAAGATCCTGGGAGCCCCGGATATCCACGTGGGAATGGGGTCACCAATCAACCTGACGTGTGTGGTACCTTACTCCCCCGAGCCCCCGGACTACCTGCACTGGTACCATAAGGAGCGGGTGAGTGCCACTACCATACACTATCACCACGTAAAGGTTATTCTCACTACCATCAAATACCATCCATACCATACTGTTACTACCATCATCACGACCTGTTATGGATAAAGTAAATACAATACTAATACCGCACATTATACTCTAAGCCTTTTGAAGCACATGAGGAAGCATCGTGGTCAATAATGTACTGTACCCTGGACTCGAACCTTTGACCTTAAAACAAGAGACGAGTACTGTAACCATGCAATCGGCAACCACATCCTATCACAATATACCAAATAATTATTACCAGAACGCCCTCTTTCTTTCCCCCCCCCCTTGTGTGTGTATCATTAGAACATTACACCTGCTTGACTGATACATAATAAAATACAACTAAGTTCTTTTGTAAGTCTGTCTGTGAACTTACTGCTACTTCTAAAATTATCGTATTCTAATCTCTAAGACCCGCAGAGTTTGTATACGGACGGTGGTATTTCAGGGATTAGTGTGGCCTGACCAGAGACTGTCATATATACCTCAGACACCAGAGTCGCCACTATGATATGTGAGGTCTGTCATGTGGCTCTTTGATACACGGTGTGGGTGTGTAATGTCTTAGCTGACTGAACAAATGAGACTAGGGCCTATTGAGACTAGGGCCTATTGAGACTAGGGCCTATTGAGACTAGAGCCTATTGAGACTAGGGCATATTGAGACTAGGGCATATTGCATATTAAGACTAGGGCCTATTGAGACTAGGGCCTATTTGAGACTAGGGCCTATTGAGACTAGGGCCTATTGAGACTAGGGCCTATTGAGACTAGAGCCTATTGAGACTAGGGCATATTGAGACTAGGGCATATTGCATATTAAGACTAGGGCCTATTGAGACTAGGGCCTATTGAGACTAGGGCCTAGAGTGAATGGGGCCCTATCCTACCGAGAGACATGGCATTACGTGAGGGTATCGTCTGATCTTTGGCAATTTGATAACACCATTTCCTGTTGTACTGTTATAACTCGTATGTAACATATTGATTATTTTTTTAATGCACAAAATCAAAAGTCAAGCGTGAACGCCATCAGGTAGACAGAGGCAGGTCCCGTCAGGTGGTCAAACATGGATCAGGTCTCTACCTCTACCTCTACCTCTACCTCTTCCTCTACCTCTACCTCTTCCTCTACCTTCACCTCTACCTCTACCTCTACCTCTACCTCTTCCTCTACCTCTACCTCTTCCTCTACCTTCACCTCTACCACTACCTCTACCTCCACCTCTACCTCCATATGCTATTGCCTCACTCCGGTCACTCATGGTGGTCACCTATAATGTCAAGCGTGGCCATGAGACTATACGTTTATATGTGGCCATTATGTACTCTTCGTGGTGGCCACATGCTGCCAATATGGTCATAATCGATTCATAATTGTGGACATCTACTGCTAGTACGGCCATGATAATAACCACCCCCCCCCCCCCTCTTTCGGCCACCAGGTGTTGCAAGTGTTGTATGGACAGGTTCTAATTTGTTCTTATCTGGTTATGATCGTCCTCGTGGCCACCTGCTACCACTATGGCCACTGTATACGCTTCCTCGTGGCCACCTCTTGCCACCATGGCCACAATGGGGTGGCCGTCTGTCTTGTGTAATATCTACTTTCCTTCACTCTCTCCCTCAGCCACTATGAGGTGCCCTACAAAGACTCTGTCCACCATTGATTCTCTATAACTGACAATATCAAAGGAAGGGTCACTGTACAAAGGCTTATTATGGTGGCATTGGTGGGTTCTTATATGGTGACAGTGGTGGGTTCCTATATGGTGACAGTGGTGGGTTCCTATATGGTGACAGTGGTGGGTTCTTATATGGTGACAGTGGTGGGTTAGGTTAGGTTGAGAGTTACATTCATGAGCGTGAACAAATGTTAGACACACCGGTCAGGTCAGTAGCGCTGGGTGGATGAAGGAGGCAATTTAGAGTACAAATTTTGGCGCAAATTTGAACTATTCGTAGAACAAAAAACATAAAACTATAAAAAAAGATAAATAATTCTTCTCCGATACAAGATTGAACGCTGGTCGATGTATAAATTAAACCTCGTGTCCAATATTCAGTGTAAAAGTTTAGATTACACCACACAAGTGATCACGGCTGCAGGCGGTTACAAACCATTTTCGGCATTAGGGCGGATCGGCTCTAAACTCCGGAATTTCGTTTGGAAACCCAATCACTTGCAGGTCTTCACCACGCAAACCGATACTCAATTTCCAAATTGCTTCTGAATCCCGAAAGGAAAAGCTGCTTATCTGGGTTTAGTCAGCTGAATATTTGCTTATTCTAACCGGACTGATTATGTTTTAAGCTTTTGAGGGAAGTTTTTTTTTCAAGTGGGTCTTACCGTAGCCAATGACCCGTTTGTGGTTATTCTTGTTTCTTTACTTTAAGGAAACAGTCTTTATTGGAACTGTTTTCCATACTTCTCCAGAGTAAATCTTTTGTACGATACAGACGGCGTCACCCGTTACATACAGAATCAGGAAGCTCTGTCTGGCCATATCTATGTAACTTGGTCATCATCGCCAGACACATGTTTGCTGACCTCCCACAAAAGACCACAAGACTTGACTCTCACTGAACCTACAACACACACCAACAGCTGTGTTAAGAAGCATAAAGTTTCCTGTAAAGCGGTGGTGGCAGACTGGCTCTACAGTGCTTGGTTTCTATTCTAAATGTTGCTGGTTAGCGCCCGGTACACCCCTAGTACCCCCAGCCGGGAATGGGTACCTAGTGAAGTGCAGTTCCGGCCCCACTGCCTGCTTCCGTACCTAATGTTTAGTATTTTGATTTTTGTGAACAGAAATATTAAAGAACTCGTAAAACAAATAGCATGAGATTTTGTATACAGAAGCATCGACAGACGTAAAACACAACCATCAAGGGACCCTATAAACACAACCATCAAGGGACCCTATAAACACAAACATCAAGGGACCTATAAACACAAACATCAAGGGACCCTATAAACACAACCATCAAGGGCCTTATAAACACAAACATCAGGGACCCTAAACACAACCATCAAGGGACCTTATAAACACAAACATCAAGGACCCTATAAACACAACCATCAAGGAACCTGTAAACACAACCATCAGGGACCTTATAAACACAAACATCAAGGGACCCTATAAACACAAACATCAAGGGACCCTATAAACACAAACATCAAGGGACCTTATAAACACAAACATCAAGGGACCCTATAAACACAACCATCAGGGACCCTAAACACAAACATCAAGGGACCCTATAAACACAACCATCAAGGACCCTATAAACACAAACATCAAGGGACCCTATAAACACAACTATCAAGGGACCCTATAAACACAAACATCAAGGGACTCTGTATGCAAACATCAAGGTACTTTATAAACACCCAGAACAATATATTAGTGAGGTTTCCGACACCCCATCGACTGGCCGATCAATAAGGTGGAGTGTTACGGACTATTAGTAACTACCTGCCCCTGGCCTGTCTGCCGCGGGGAGGGAAGGACCGGTGTGGTAGTAGTGTGGTAGCGTGATGGTGTGGTAATGAGGTGGTGTGGTAGAGTGTGGTGGTGTGGTAGGTGTTGTAAAGTGTGTGTGTGTGTGTGTTGCAGATGGTGCGGGAGGATGGGGTGCGGGTGTGGCTAAAGACGAACCTGGGACACAGGAGTGTAAGCCAACTGGTAGTGATGAACGCGGCGCCCCGGGATTCTGGCGTCTACACCTGTAATCCAGCCCACTCCCTCGAGCATTCCATCACCGTACACGTCCTCACAGGTAACTCAAGTTGAGTGTTTTAGGTCCACGGATGAGTTAAAAGGGGCGAGGTTAGGTTAAGTAAGCTAAATTAGGTTAAGTAGGTTAGGTTAAGTTGGAATAGGTTAACGTCACAAATTTGGCATGATTAAAATTAAGCTTGGTCAGGATAGGTTAGGTTTAGTTTAGTTAATTTACCTTAATTTAGGTAAGGCTAAGTTTGTTTAGGATTTGTTAAGTCAGGTTAGATTAGATTACTGTAAATTAGGTTAGTGGGGCATCCTCAAATGACGATTATCACCAAGGTCCATTAGTATTGAGACCCAATAAGACCTGGGGTCCCAACGCTATAGTGGTTAGGTTAGACCAAATTAGCTTAGGGTTTTCTTAGGGCAGGGCTGGGGTCTATTTAAGTCCTGGGGCTCTTTTCAACACCCACCTCAAAAAGATCAACATTAATTCTACACCACGACACAACCCTCTAATGCCTGCTATCCCTCTTCCTCCTCCTCCTCATCATCATCACCAGCTTTCTTCTCCTCCTCATCATCCATCTCCTCTTTCTTCATCATCCTCCCCTTTCATTTCCTATACATCCTTTTTGTTCTCATCATCCACCTCCTCTTTCTGTTCCTCATCCACCACACCTTCTTATCCTCTCCCTCCTCATCATCATCCTACTCTTCTCATCATTCTCCTCCTCTCACTCCTTCCATTTTGTTGTCCCTCACGTTATTTCAGTACATAACAACTAACCAATAGGCTCCAAGTCCTGTTACTCCCCATTCCTTCTTAACTCAAACCTTCCCAAGCCACAAGAATTAGGGCCTAGTCCTAATTGGGCCCCGTTTCTATATTTGGCTTATAGTTGGGGCCCACTAGGACTGAGTTCTCCTCTGGCTGGGACCTGATGACCTGCAGGACCCTATATAACTCACACTCTGACATGGTTCTCATTAACAGTACTTCCTCCCCCCCCCAGCAGGAGAGTACCCGGCAGCGATGCAAGGAGGATCGTCAGTGACCTGTGCTGGTCGTCGCGTGTGGGCACTACTGGTGACCGCTGTCCTCATCACTACAGTCACCACCTCGCTCCTCTTACCGTATTTTTATATGTAAATAAATATGTTTTGTATAAATAAAAGAGAGTTTCATTACCCGACTGACAGACATAAATTCATATGCAAAAGATTATTAGACAAAAGTTTGAGATAAAAAAGAAGATGGTGTCTGTCCCCCCCCCCAAAAAAAAATCATCGGAGTGACACTGGCATGGCACTGCACGTCACACATCCATACACTTCATGCATACCAAATTTCGTGAAAAATCTGTTCAAAATTGTTGGATGAGTTGATTTCACAATTTTTTTGACTACAGAAAGAAACTTTAGATCCCTACATACCGACGAATATATCACCACTGACCAACTGAGGTCCTTTTTCTTTCTTACGAGATAAACTTTTTCTTGCAAGATTAATTCCTTTCTTGCAGGACAAATCTTATCCTGCGTTAAGCGACTGTGACACCTTGATTGTAGGGGTTCATTTTGATATGTCTGTCTCCACTCTACTACCAAGATAATTCTTCTTTTATCTGTGTTCCCGGATTAGTTTCACCAGTCACGAGAGAGAGAGAGAAAGAGAGAGAGAGAGAGAGATATTAATGGATATATCAGTACAAGTCAGTGAATATTTATTGCTCTTTACAGGAATAAATCTACTTGAACGTCCGGTGAACTTCATAAGAAATCCAGAAAAGAAATTGACAACTTCCTCATTATTTCACGACAACGACCCCACGACTTTCTCCACTCTCCCGTATCTATATATTTTCTTGATATCAGGAAATACTTTTCATGACGACCCTACGACCTCTATACTTTTCATGACGACCCCATGATTCAAGAACCAGTTTTTCATAACGACTTCACGACTACAGCCAATCTGCTCACTGAGGTCACAGCTAAAGGTACTATCCTGCAGTGAATGTATTTACACAGACAGACACAAAACAGACACAGATAAATATACTATTATAACAACAGACAAAGAGACAGACGATCCCCCTTCCACCCCCACTCTCAAAAAAGCTAGAAAGACAGACAGAGAGAAGCAACAGACAGATAAACAGACAAACCAAAAGAACAATAGTTAAAAAGACAGAGAGAGAGAGACAAACAGAGATGTTCCCTTGGTTGTGTGTGTGTGTGTGGGTTGTAGTGGTGATGGAAGGTCATGTTGGCTCACACAGAGGATGAGATAAGCCCCTCGACCTATCACCAGCTCCACTGATCGACAGGAAGGCAAGTGTGTAGGGGTAGGGTGTGAGGTGCTGACGTGTAGGGGTTGAGGGAAAATAAGGGTTACAGTCCTAATACCCAGCCCCCTTAACTATTGTTTATAAGGGAAGAGACAGCCCCCTTAACCATTATCAATACTAATTAGGTTTAGTTAAATTGTGTTAACTTAGGTAATGGCGAGGTTAAGTTACAGATAGGTTAAGTTACAAGTAGGTTATCTTATAGGCTGGTTAGATTATGAGCAGGTTAAACTAGGGGAAAGTTCGGTTAGGGATAGTTTAGACTAAGGTAGGTTATGGTAAGATAGATTAGTGTTAGGTTAGGTTAGGGGTAGGGTAAGCTAGGGGTAGGTTAGGTTATGGTTAAGGTAGGTTAGAGTGGCAGTAAAGTAGATTAAGTTTGTTACACCAATCACAAAGTAGAAGAACAATCAAATTACAAGGTCATACAAATTTTAAGTATTTCTGGACGGCGAAAAGAAACTTCACTCTCCCCTAACACGCAAATTCACTTCGGCTTTGGCAAGAGGGCAGGTGATCCATCTTCCTCAGGGCACAAGGGCACATTAATCCTGAAGGGCAAGCCTGGTATCTTTCTCCTGCTGAGTACAATAGATCATGCTAGTAGAGAAAGCAATATATCATGCTTTGAAGGTGGTGAGGGGGGGGGGAGCAATCCATACTAAGAAGCAGCTTAAAGTCTCGTTCCTTTGTCCACCTGAGAGAGACAACAGGTGGGTGGTGACTGGACGCTAATCCTAAGACAGGTACAGGTTAAGTGAAAAAGGTAACCTCGTCGTAAGGTAAGTAGGAAAACTGGTCAAGCTGGAAGACTAATTCAGTGATGTAGTTGAGGAAAGATTTGATTACTTGATATATTATAGAAATTTGACTCCAGCATTACATTACCTCCAACATCACACTACCCTCCAGCACCACACTACCCTCCAACACCACACTACCCTCCAACACCACACTACCCTCCAACACCACACTACCCTCCAGCACCACACTACCCTCCAACACCACACTACCCTCCAACACCACACCCTCCACACCTACCCTCCAACACCACACTACCCTCCAACACCACACTACCCTCCAACACCACTACCCTCCAGCACCACTACCCCTCCAAGCACCACACTACCTCCAACACCACACTACCTCCAGCACCACACTACCCTCCAACACCACACTACCTCCAACACCACACTACCCTCCAGCACCACACTACCCTCCAACACCACACTACCCTCCAACACCACACTACCCTCCAACACCACACTACCCTCCAGCACCACACTACCCTCCAACACCACACTACCCTCCAACACCACACTACCCTCCAACACCACACTACCCTCCAACACCACAACACCACTGGAGGATAACTTCTACAGCGTCTTACACTACAAAGCGGGTTAAGGTGTCTCTGGTGATTAACTAACACTGACGCGTTCTTTTCGCTGTTATTGTTCTTGTGTCCAGGATAACATAACTTAATTCCACGTATTAAGTGATTTTTTGTCTTTGTTATCTCTATTTATATCAACAGGTGTAAAGGGGGAAAGTATCATTCACTTGAACCTGTGTTTATTTGTTGCTGTTATTTACGATTTGTTTATCTGTTTGTGTATTTGTTATTGTGTTTTGGTAGATGATCACATGAAGATTAGCCCCCCTTGGTTTATTTCAACTTAACCTAACCTGAACCTAACCTAACCTAACCTAACCTGAACCTAACCAAACCTAACCTAACCTAACCTAACCTAACCTAACCTAACCTAACCTAACCTAACCTAACCTAACCTAACCTAACCTAAGCCCACCCAGGTAGCATTAAGGTGATTAATCTTCATGTAAAAAAAATCTGGGGTATCTAATCCTAAGGTGATTCAGATAGATGTAAACAATAATCTGATTAGGAAGTTAATGAGAGCTACGAGGAACGATAGTTAGACAAGGTTAGTTGTTTGTATGTACTGATGCCAAGCCTTAGAGCAGCGAGACGTGAGGTTGAGGGTGAATTGTAAACCACTGTGACGCGTGAGTATGGTGAATATAACACAAACAATATTATGGTGTTTCAACAATGTATCGATATTATACAATGAAGGAGTAAGTCGAGTGAATTAACAGAAGAATAATGAATAGATTAAATAGTGTTTTAACATTGTACCGATAATAAGAGACAGCATAATTTAGTCTCTCTCTCTCTCTCTCTCTCTCTCCCTTGTCGCGACTCGTCCCTTAAGGTTCCCAACAGCAATACTCTGGACGGGTCTGGAAATACGTTGTTGTTTTTCTTTGTTTAAGGTAATGTATTGCCTTTATGGCCTGTGTGTGTACTTAGGGGATACTGAGTGTTATTTGGGGGGGAGGAGGGAGTGTAGGAAGAGGAGGGGTGGGGGGAGGTGGGTAGGGAAGGGGTGTGGGAAGGGGTCTCTTTCTACTCCTCTCACCAAGACAAAGTGACCATCGTGTTAAGAGGGCCTTTGGTACCCTGTTCTAATAGGTCCCTCTAACACTAGGACGGGCCATTTAAAACTGTAGGCCAATAAGTCTGGATTCCGAAAGTTAAAATTTGGGTAGTGTCTATTAGGACATGGGCCTATTAGAATTGAGGACTATTAGAAATGAGGTCTATAGTCTAAGGTCTATGAGATCTTGGCCCTGTTAGATTGGGGCCTACTAGGTTAGGTTAGGTTAGGTTAGGTTAGGACACAGGTGTTAGTACATAAACCATTAATTTGGTCAGCTAAAGGTAGATTGAATTTGACGTAGAGTAGGAGAAGGTAGGGGTAGGTTAGGTTAGGGGTACAGTAAATCTGGATATGGGTAGGTATTCAAAACTCCAGGACGGACGCACAGACGGACGCAAACTCAGACGCATGGCCTGACGCATTAATATATAATGCCTAAATGCACCACTAGAGGCAGTGTCGGACAACAAAGTGTGTTCAGGTATGTTGTGATGAGGTCATTAAGGCTGACTCTCAGGTGCACAGGTAAGCACTCGTGGTATTCCCCCTGTGGGTCATCACGGGCCGACTGTACCTGATGGTCAATGATCCTGGTGGGAAATGTCCATACTTCTGGTAAAGGAAACCTAACCTAACCTAACCTAACCTAGACTATCCTAACCTAACCTAACCTAACCTAGACTAACCTAACCTAACCTAACCTAACCTAACCTAGACTATCCTAACCTAAGGTATGTAATATTGGAGTGATAATGATTTTCCTCATTATAATCACCATCGTCATAATGAATAAAGAATATATTAAAGGTTTTATATTATTACAACTGATCTTCTTTTGACCGTCTCACTGACTCTAGATTATATAACCAATAATATATGTGTGTGTGTGTGTGTGTGTGTGTGTGTGTGTGTGTGTGTGTGTGTGTGTTAAAGATATATCTCCACTACGTTACATTTTAATAAGGTGTCCCACAAATCACGTCTTGAAGGTCACATGTTTTAAGTGTAGCAGGTGAGGGAGGTGAGGTAGGAGGGATGGGAGGTGAGGTAGGGAGGGATAGGAGGTGAGGTAGGGAGGGCTAGGAGGTGAGGTAGGGAGGGCTAGGAGGTGAGGTAGGGAGGGCTAGGAGGTGAGGTAGGGAGGGATAGGAGGTGAGGTAGGGAGGGCTAGGAGGTGAGGTAGGGAGGGATAGGAGGTGAGGTAGGGAGGGATAGGAGGTGAGGTAGGGAGGGCTAGGAGGTGAGGTAACCATACATTCAGTACATACATACTCGTACGTCCACCCAAATATCACTTTACAATACCTATCTATAACACTGAGCCAACGTACCTAACCTAACCTAACCTATCCTGAAGAATATTGGTTTGCTGTGTTTCCCTGAACTCACAATTGCTTCGCTGAGAAAAGGAACGAGTGAGGGTAAATATTTGTGTGTTTTGTTGTCAGAGAGAGAGAGAGAGAGAGAGAGAGAGAGAGAGAGAGAGAGAGAGAGAGAGAGAGACTGACCCCTCCTTCAATCCTCGTTATTCTTCTCTCTCCTTACACCATTCTCCTATCTTCTTGTTCTTGTTCTTCTTCTTCTTCTTCTCTTCAGTTCCCCTTAATTGGCAATCATCATTTTTCTTTCTCTCTCTTACATTCATTCATTATCTCTCCCTATCACGTTTATCTCAATACTTCCTCTTCTATCCTGTTCCTCTTTCTTTCTTCTATTTTATTATTTCTCCATCCATCACGTTTTCTCTTCATCATCCTCTTTCATCACATTTCTCTCTTATTTCCTCTTTCTTTATAATCCTCTCATATTCTATTACTTTCTCTTAAATTTCATCACGTTTTTCATATATTTTCTCTTTCATCTACACTTTCCTAATTGCATACTGCCATCCCCTCTCTCTCTCTCTCTCTCTCTCTCTCTCTCTCTCTCTGTTCCGATGTGCTTGTAATCAACACTCTTTTTTCTGTACACACACACACACACACACACGTACTAAACTCTGTACTTGTTCCGAGGTTATTAGACCCTTATTAAACTCATCCTGTCCTAATATTTTATTTTAAAGGGCCATCATTCAACCCCTGTGTGGTACGTCACGTCAGACCCACACTGCAGACATCGTGGGTTGACTTGGAGATCCCACCCTGGTGTTCTTAGTGCAGAGGAGGGTAATTTATCCATTCAGCCACTGCTTCCCTTAAACCTAACCTAACCTAACCTGACCTGATCTAACCTAACCTAACCTAACCTGACCTGATCTAACCTAACCTGACCTGATCTAACCTAACCTAACCTAACCTAACCTGACCTGACCAACCTAACTCTGACCTGACCACCCAACCTAACCTAACCTGACCTGACCTGACCTGACCTGGATCTAACCTAACCTGACCTGATCTGGGATCAACCAAACTCCCAACCTGACCTGGACCTAACTCAATCTAACCTGACCTGATCTAACCTAACCTAACCTGATTCAACCCAACCTGACCTGAATCAGGATCTAACCTAAACCTAACCTAACCTGACCTAACCTAACCTAACCTGACCTGATCAAAACTATACAAAAAAATACATTATATATTAAGGTCATAAATTCGAAAAAAAAAGAAACACTAATTAAAGGAAAATTTCGAAACCAGATGTGTGATGAATATGGATTGTCTCATAGATCACAGGTGAAGTTTCCTTTAATTTTCGTTCAAGTCAAATGTCTTATAAGTTTTCGCTCGCCATCGCTCCCTAATAGTACGTTCTCTTGTTTAGATACTGCGAGAGAGAGAGAGAGAGAGAGAGAGAGAGAGAGAGAGAGAGAGAGAGAGAGAGAGAGAGAGAGAGGCAGAAAGAGAGAGAACAAAGTGGAGAGAGAGAGAGAGAGAGAGAGAGAAAAAAAAGAGAGAGAATAAAGTAAAAGAGAGAAAGAGAGAGAGGGAGAGAGAGAGAGAGAGAGAGAGAGAGAGACCCACTTAAACCCTGGGTCAGTAGGTCGTTGGTGCTCAGGAAACAGGACAAGAAAATACAATTAGCAATAGAGAAAGGCAGTGGTGTTGTTTTACCGGGGTCGGGCAACAAGGGCATATCCCACACGGAGTCAAACCCATCACCGAATACGAAGAGGAACCAGACCTGAATTTCTAGACTAAATGCACTTGGGATTAGGTTAGGTTAGGTTAGGTTAGGTTAGTAAATATGGTAATCTTTTACGGTCCATATCGTCTTCAAAAAGATATATATATAACTTTTGGTCGTTCAGTTCAGCATTTTTCAACATACATACACACACACACGCACCCTCCAACACCCACCCATCCAACCACACACGCACCCCCCCCACACACACACACACACACGCACCCCACCCTCACACACACACACACGCACCCTCCAACACCCACCCATCCAACCACACACACGCACTCCCCACACACACACACTCACCCCCAGCCCACCCACCCCACACACACACTCACCCCCACGCACACACCCACTCCCCACACACACACACACACTCACCCCCACACACACCACCCCCCACACACACACACTCACCCCCCCCACACACACACTCACCCCCCACACACACACACACACCACCCCCCACACACACACTCACCCCCACACACACGCACCCCAGCCCACCCCACACACACACTCACACCCCACACACACACTCACCCCCACACACACACACCTCACCCCCACACACACACCACCCCCACACACACACACTCACCCCCCACGCACACACACACTCACCCCCAGCCCACACACACACACAAGTAGACAGTAGGGCGACTTCTCATCATCATTACACACGGTGTCTCTTAAGAACCTCCTCCCTCATGTCTCCGCCAAATTGCATTTCTCAGGAGGCAGAAGTTACCAGACTTTAAGTTTGATTATATTTAGGTGGTGGTAATTAAGGTGCTATTATTATTATTATTATTATTATTATTATTATTATTATTATTATAAGGATATATTATTATTCCATTGCATATTTTTATCACCATCATCATCATCACTATCATCACTATCATCATCATCACTATCACCATCATCATCACTATCATCATCACTATCACCATCACTATCATCATCACTATCATCATCATCATCATCACTATCACCATCATCATCATCACTATCATCATCATCACTATCATCACTATCATCATCACTATCATCATCATCATCACTATCATTATCATCACTATCATCACCATATATCGAAAGTACTAGCTAATAAAGGTGTGCCCCCAATCTGTCTGCAGCAGCCCCCCCCCTCTATCACCCCACAATCTACCTGTAATATATTAGGTAAGCCGTGTGATTAGTTCCGTCAGGGGCGTGTTCCCACTCCACTGATGAAACCTTGTCTGGCCTGCGAACCCCTGGTGAGGTGAGAAGGAATATGGTTGAATTCTTTACACTACGACACGACCTTTGCTTCCTTATACGTACAGTAGGACATAGCCACGGACGGTACGGACATACGGATATGGTGACAAGTAATTCGAAAATATTCCAGAAAAAAAGTCTTTAGTGATATGAATACTTTTTGTGTGATGGTTTGGTGCCTTAGTAAACGTTATTAATTGTTGGATGGTTAAATATTCTAACCTAACCTGACCTAAAATAAATCCACTGTTTTAGTATAAATATTGAGGTTTCGTTCACCTCACTGAGAGTTACTTTAGCCATGTCCCCAGATAATTAAATCACGGAACATTGAATTTTTTTTTAATAATTTTAATATACTCGGCGACACTCAATTTGGCTTTAACCTTATGGATATTTGGGTACAGACTCACTGACCTTGGGAGATTAACATGCAAACTGACGTGATTGGTTAAGTTCTAGTGGGATAAAGACGACCTACCCTGATGGTCATTGGTTAGGTTGGATTAAGGTCTATTAAAATTGGGCCTATTAAACCTATTGTTAGATATCTATGGGTATTTTATTATTATTATTATTATTATTATTATTATTATTATTATTATTATTATTATTGGTCTCTGATGTGAAACCTCCATTCCATATCAATTATAAAAACGTAATTAAATATCAAGTCGCACCCCCAGCGAGTCAACGAGCGTGTGGGGGTCACTTTAATAATGTCTCGTGTACTGTACTGTTCTATATGATGACGAAGGCAGTCTTGTTCCCGCACTCATTACAACGTGGCTGTGATGCAAGACACAAGGTCGACCTATCCTTGATTAAACACCAGAGGTTAGTTCCTCCATTACCGCCATGACGAGAGAGAGAGAGAGAGAGAGAGAGAGAGAGAGGCGGTGATGGTGGTGGTCATTTCGGGTGATCTCTGCTCGTCAAGGTGATCGGGCAATTAAGAATTTGGTTGTGGACGAGCTTCAGATATCAGCTGAGACCTGTTCACAACCCCCCAGGGTGTGTAGTGATGGCCTTAATCTCTCTCCTCTCTCTTCCTCTCTCTCTCTCTATACCTCTACCTGTCTGTCTGTCTGTCTCTTATAGAAGTCTACCACACACACACACAGGAGACAATCATAGAATAGGTTGGATTGGGTTGGAGTAGGATAGATTAGGTTAGGGTAGGATAGATTAGGTTAGGGTAGGATAGATTAGGTTGGGTAGGATAGTTGGGTTACGTTAAGTTAAATTCGTTTAAGTTGGTTAGGTTTAATTATATTAGGTTAAGATAAATGAAAGTTAGGTTTGGTAAGATTGGTTGGCTGGGTCAAGTTAAAGAATCAGCTTGGGTTTGGTTGGGTTAGGTTAGGTTAGGTTGTGGCTTATCAATAGGCATCAACCGTCTGAGGATCCCCACATACACCTGGACCCTCACACCCCACACCCCCACACACACACACCTGGACCCTCCACACACCCCCCACACACACAGCTGGACCCTCCACCCCCCCCCCCCCCCCACATACACCTGGACCCTCCACACACACCCCCCCCAGCTCTCTCACCCAATATTATGGTTCCTTACTGTTCAGAGTTTGCAGGTGGTGTGTAATATTGCTAGTGGAGGCAACAGTTGTATTCATCAGTCGGTCCTACCTCACCTCACCACACCTCACCTCACCTCACATCACCTCACATCACCTCACCTCACATCACTCCTTATCTTTCTCTCTTTTATTCTTTCATATACAGTACGAAGAATTATTATAACTTTACTGACTGACTCATTAACTGACGGAGAATATAGCTTTACTGACACGAACACTCACTGACACGAACACTCACTGACACGAACACTCACTGACACGAACACTCACTGACACGAACACTCACTGACAGGAATACTCACTGACACGAACACTCACTGACACGAACACTCACTGACACGAACACTCACTGACACGAACACTCACTGACACTAACTCGTAAATCAATTCTCTACTCTTGCACTCTTAACTTTCTCACAGATGACAGTACTGTAGGTCCCATAGCCATGACAGCCCACGAGGTGTCAATACAACACACAGAATACAAAACCTTCATCATATAAGGAGGCAGCATGGGCGGTACTTCACTCGACTGTCTTCACTCCCTTAACTGTAAAATTAAGTGCCCGTTTACAATCTGGTGGCCTGGGATCGAACCGGCAACACTGAAGACTGTATCCACTCAGCCACAACACCCTGATCAAATGACTGGATTGAGTTGCAATAAATTAAAGCGCATTAAGTCAGATCTTGGTATTAACAGCATTATAAACCTAATTGATCCCCCAGTGAATTATTATCTGGGTTATATCTCTCCAACAGCAACGAAAACAAATATTATCATCGTTAGCAGAACCGGGGATGCAACTTTCACCTGTGTGTGTGTGAGTGTGATTATCAAGGTACACTATGAAGAAAACACACCTGTACTGCACTGACCCCTGGAGCCTACAGATGGTGCAGGGCGGCCAATCAGTTTCCTCTGTCTAGGATATGATCAGCATAATTGTGTCTTTTTCTGGCAGACGCGGAGAAAAAGACAGACATAGAGACGGACTGTGAGAAAGATTGACCGAGGCAGACTGACAGATAAATGAACCGAGAGGGAAAGAGAAGCTGCCTGGTCGTGTCTCATAATGACAAACTAATGGAGAAAAATGTTCAGTTGAGAGAGTCATTAACGGCGCTAATGGAGCCATCATCGCCGTGCTCAGACCCATTATGTGTGGCTAATGATGATGATGAATAACTCCGGGGGCTCCTACTCAATTTTTTATGAGGAGGGGGGGAGGGGGCAGTAGATGAGAGATGACCGGACAAACAGTAGGAAAGAACCAGAAAAAAAGTTAATTTTGTTCTTAATTTCCAGGTTGTGTTATAAATGAGAGGTTTAGAAAAGTATATATATATATATGTTATGATATAAGACTTTCTCTTTTAATTTCAAGTTTCAGCTTTTGGTGGAATAGAGAAAAGTTACAACACAGTGGAAGTGAATTAGGAGAAGTTGCTTTGCTAATGTTTACAATTTGGAGTAATTTACTTAATTGTTTAATCGTACCTAAGTGGTCTCATACAAATGTCTCCCGTCTCTCTCCCTGTAACGTCAGTATACTAGGTAAGGTTTTGCCAGTAAAGTTGGTTAATTACTTCCCCGCTCCACAGTAAAGTCCAAGGTGACATAATCCTCAAAATAAAAATGACAAAACACTGGTTATCCTCCGTCGTGTCGCACCAAACTCCAGGGGACCATAATTCTTGACACCAAATACTGACAACTGAAAGAGCCTGACACCTTTAGTTATTTAGTATCCATTGATGTTTCTTTAAAGTATCGAGTTCACATCTTCCAGGATACGACCGGCAAATTACAGATGAGAATTCAGTCAGCGAATTTCCTTTGTCGAGATTTTTAGCAGTAATTTTGTTCCGGGGATCAAGGAATACGTCGTGAACATCATCAGGAATATTAACAACATCAAGAATACCAGAGAACGGATTCCTCACCAAGTTCTCTTCCTCCTCCTCCTCGAACATCAAGAAGAACTGTACATTTGAGCTCGTGTTTCAAGGATTCCAGGCGCTGAGAGATGTCGGCTTTGAGAGCAGATGAAAGCTTCTCAAAAATGGTGATATTTCTGAATTTTCCTAATTCTGAAGCTTGTCAAGGAAAACGTGAAGACAGATCCATGAGGTGAAACATATCCGTTCCTTTGCCTTGTAGCTTGTGATTCAGTCTGTTCGGCTGCTCGAATATATCTGCTCAGTATGCAAGACGTGGCTCTCTCAACTCCTCGTTCAAGTTACTGAGGAGATCGCGCTTGCCTTGTTATTCCAAAGACAACTTTAGCTCTCCCCGAAGTTCAAACACTCCATTCCTGACATTCCTGTGTCTAAAAGAATAGAGCGTAGTGCTGGGAATCCATGTCATTGCATATTATCTTTAAACATGAATTCAGAAATCCTACATTCACAGAGTTGACATATTTGCTCACTGCTTCAAAGAGAACAATGAGGATTTGCGACGCCTGTACGAAGCAATGGATCATGCAATGAATCTCCTTGGCCTTCGGAGCTAATTCCTTGACGTGCTTCTGAAACCCCGATTTCGATAGTGATAATAATAATAATGACTTGTCACCACAACGCCGTCACGTGATCAGGACAAAATAAACAACAGTTAACACGATGAAACACAAGACCTTTTATATATTTACAACTTGAATCAACTATATGTCTCGGAGAAGGTGATTAATGTGGTGCCGGGTAAGACTTAACGTGACTTAGAACACATACACACACACACACACACACACACACACACACACACACACACCTAACCTAACCTAAGAACAGTATCTGCAAGGCGGGTGTCCGATGGAAGTCAAAATGAACACTGCCACTCCTGTTGTCTCGGTAGTGTTGTCAAAATCCTTCGTCCATTGTGTCATATTGTCTAGTAAAAAAATATTACAAATACTTTTTATAGCCAGTGTACATATTAAGTCACGCTATTGTGAGTATCTGAGCCACGTTAACTGTTGACCTTTAAATGAATTTTTTAAAGGTAACAGGTAACACAAATAGTTAAGTTAGGTAAGGTAAAGATATATTTGGTTGGGTTAGGTTAATTTGAGTTAGGTCAGGTTAGGTTAAGTTTGGTTAGGTCGAGATATATTTGCGTGAGTTAGGTTAGGTTGTGGCGTAGTAGAACTGGGACACAAGTGAGGTATAATATCGACACATAACTTTTTGCAGAGTATGAGTCCTGCACCAACAGTGAGGTTTGTCAACAAAATATTACCCTAATAACGCCAGCCATTGTTGTTACCCCTAAAATTAAATTAAATTTTCCATGGTCAGATTGGCTCTCGTCCTATACAACTGTTGTTACCAATGTGTGTATGTGTGTATATGTATGTGTGTGTGTGTGTGTGTGTGTGTGTGTGTGTGGGTGGGGAGTTAGAGATGTTCTTTTATTTATATTCTTTTAGGAATTTTTGCTTGACGATTGACGCCGATAATGACAACGATGACGACAACAGGGTGGCAAAAAAAAAAGAGAATCCAGTGTCACCGTCTGTCTGTCTGTCTGAGTGTCTGTCTGAGTGTCACCGTCTGTCTGTCTGTCTGTCTGTCTGAGTGTCACCGTCTGTCTGTCTGTCTGAGTGTTTCTACATAACTCCAGAACAGATCGCAGTAAGATTATTAAGACACTTCCTCCTCCTTCTCCTCTTCCTCCTCCTCCTCCTCCTCCTCCTCCTCTTCCTCCTCTTCCTCCTTATCATCTTCCTCTCCCTCTTCTGGCAATGTTGACTTTAATTAATCATCAAACCGGAAGAAAAAAAACCCGAGCAATATTCGTTTCCCTGAATATCTGGACGACTGGGGGAAGATTTACGCTAAATACATTACCAAGGGAAAATAAATCATGTTATTCATTAATGGTGTAAAGACAACAGGAAGAGTTTAATTACGATGTTTAACGGAGAATAAATCGAAATAAAGTTACAAGTTGATTATATTTATCATGAAGCCATAAAAGTTACCATAGTAAACAACAACAACAAAATTGAAGAATCTAACCTAACTTAACTTAACCTAACTTAACCTAACTTAACTTAACCTAACTTAACCTAACTTAACTTAACCTAACTTTACCTAACTTAACTTAACTTAACTTAACCTAACTTAACCTAACTTAACTTAGCCATACTTAACCTAACTTAACTTAACCTAACTTAACCTAACGTAACTTAACTTAACTTAACCTAACTTAACTTAACCTAACCTAACTTAACTTAACCCTCCCCTAATATAACCCTTACCTCCCCCTTCCCTTACATAGTCTTATTGGTAGTGGTAGTCTTTCACTCAGAATCTTTCCTGATCGTCAACGTTTCCAAGTTTTCAGACGAAGCAAAAACACACATTCAAATGGGTATGTGCTGTATGAATCCAAATGGCAAGTAACTGTAAACCTAGAAGGTATCTCAGCTAGTTCCCATCACATGTACAAAGTCGCATTGGATATCCTTACAATGTTTGGTTCCACTTACTGCTGTGAGTCTACTTCCTCGATCATGAATTTAGTGACAAATAAATACCCCTCCAACATCACCATCAAACACCTTCATCATTATCTTTCTTTAGCTATAACATCATTTATACCAAAGTTCAGGGGATTGGTAATATGGTTAAGGTGCCACAGTTTACACTAATGATGCTTAAACAGTGAAAGAGCCACAGTACATACTATGCCCCTAACTATTAATTTTTTACAGGGAATGAATTTATTTCTTGAACTCATTTGCCTTGTTTGAGTAACCGTCCCATAGACAAACACAGACAGACGGACAGAAGGTAGAACGGACGGGTAGTATTCCCCCCCCCCCCTCCGTCCCCAGCCACTTGCCCTTGGCCTGACGGGAGACAAAAATAGGAAAATACTTTTTGTTGAATACGACTGATAAACACAAGGGAAGCTGAGTGTGTTGTAGACTCAAGACTCAAAGAACACGACTTTTCTCTCTTCTGTCTCCCAAGGATTAATAAAACATGTCCAAACACGACGAGGAGGTTGGCATTGTACCAGGTTCTCTTAGTCTCTCTCTCTCTCTCTCTCCTTGGCTTAGAAAATAGAATGTTGCAACCTTACAGCACCAGTTACAAGCATAGTGTACATAGTGGGCGGTGCTTTGTATAAGTCCCTCACTGTTTCCCATCATCATTTCTCAACTCCCTTCCCCTCCCCATCCCACAGTCTTTCCCTCCTCCTTTCACTCCCTTCTTCCATCCCTACCTCACATCCCCTTTCCTTCCATCCCTTTATTCATTCCTTCATACCCTCTTTCACTCCATCCATCCTTCCATCACTAACTCCCTTCCTCCTTCTCTTCCTCACTACCACTTTCCATCCTTGCCCTTCCCACCACCTTCCCTCTCTCCCATTCTCCACTCCTCCCCTTCCCTCCTTCTTTCTCTCGATCCCTCCCTCCTTCCCTCCCTCAGGCGTCGTATTATGGCACAAGTTATCATTAGTGCAGAGATGATGTTGACATTGTGAAGTGTTTTACGACGGAGCTCACAGCCAACTGCTTTTACCTGTGAGATACTGAGGTGTGGAGAGAGAGAGAGAGAGAGAGAGAGAGAGAGAGAGAGAGAGAGAGAGAGAGAGAGAGAGAGAGAGACACACACACACACACACACACTTGTATCTATAAACACACATCTCTTCCATATTTTACCTTTAAATTTCCCGCTGTATCCTACTGTCGAGCTCGTGGTACCATTAACATACAAAGAGCTGCATATATTTTACATATTGTTTCCATTACAGGGGGCGTCACGGTATGTTAAGCGTTCCCTGCCTGTCTGTCTCTCTTTGACGATATTTTTCCCCCCAATACTCTAATTGTATGTTTAGTATCCTCTCTTTATATTTGCATTTATTTATCTTTTATTTATCTTTTCTATTCTTTGGTATAGGGTGGATGAAGGGTACAGAAAACTTTAAAGAATAATGGAAGGAGAGAGAGACAGTACTGAAAGACAAATGTGGAAATTGACAGGGAAGTTAAGGAAACATGTGGAAATATTACGCACGCACGCACTCATGGACGCACCTTCCTCCTTCCACAAAGAACCCACAAGTAAGAGTCGTTTCATTGAGCCGTAGTTTTAATCGCTCGAACCTCTTCCCCATCGAGGGTAAGGTTTGTAAGCCTGTCCACTTCCGCTGATGCATTATGGATCGTTTGACTCGTGTGGTTGGTATGACGAAGATGCATTTGCTTACAGACGCTCACGCCTTACTTATCAGCTAATACCGTTCAGATGAAAACTCACTTAAAAAACTGCTATAAAATCTCTCGACGTGACTAAAGTCTTGTATTCACAGTTCTCTTTTAGTATCAGGTAAAGATCCAAATGATACAAAATTTTCTATATACATGTGTTCTCTCTATACATGCTAAGCCAATTGTAAACCTGTATGACGATTTTCTGAATATTATTACTATTATAAAATATATCGCCATATTTGTAGAGACACTTCAATAACATGCTGGCTGGATGACGACCCCAACAAGACCAGAAAACACTAACGTAAAGAAGAAGAAAAAAAAAAGAAGTGAAATTACTATTACGCTTGACTTTGTTCAGTAATCGTATTTATTATAAAGATCCAATAAAATTAATAAAACAAATACAATAGGGGTGAAGATGAGGATATACTTGTCACCTCTTCAAATTCCAATATTATTACAGTAGTTCGATTTTTCGCCGCCACCTCCCCATCAAACGTTGGAGTGCGGGCGTTTAAAACTATGGTTGCCGACAGGATGACTTACGGTAACAAAACAGGATGATAAAAACTATGGCCGTAAGCCTAAGGGGGCGAAAAGATTCTAATAGGTTGCCAGAAAATAACCCGTACGTCCTTCCGTTCTCACCAGGAGACGCCACAACACTAACCCAACCTATCACCGATCATAGGCCATTAAGTTTATATCACCTGATAATTAACAACCATTGACGTTCACACAAACAGTGGTTAATTAAAAAAAAAAACTCCTTAGATTCAAGTTATAGAATAAATGACTATTATTTATAAAGCATTTAAATAATTCAGTTAAGTATTAATGCATGGACACGGAGACAGGTTATTTGAATACTGTGAACGATGGTGTTGTTGTATGAGGAAATGTTGTATAGATTATTAATATAATGTATAAAGTGCTGTTCAGGTTAATCTGAATACTATATGCATAACGTGATCATTAGGCACCTAGCTCCTTTCACCTGATATATAATTCAACACCCTAACCTAACCTAACCTAACCTAACCTAACCTAACCTAACCTAACCTAACCTAACCTAACCTAACCTAACCGGGTGTTTACTCTTCAGGTAAAGCAAGCTGAGGTGCCTAACTCTTCAGGTAGTCCCATTTATCTTTGTTTAAAATATTTACCATTAATATTAACAGTAAACTTTGGTAAACTAGTCAACTAATAATGTTTACAAAGAGCTTCATTAATTCTGGTTTGAAGCTTTGTTCTTAAAGCATAACAGAAAACGTATACTACAGCTTCAATAATGTTAGGGCTCCGTGGTCGTCAACCAACCCAGATTTTGCACTACCAGATTTTGCACTCCCAGATTTTGCACTCCCAGATTTTGCACTCCCAGATTTTGCACTACCAGATTTTGCACTCCCAGATTTTGCACATCACTTGACACTCAGCTTTGAAGTTCAACTATCTATCACAATGTCTACTTTCCTTTGCCTGTCTACCCTTAGTCTTACCCATTAATATTTCTACCATTATCCTGTCATACGTAATTACATGATCAAAGGCTATTATTTTTCTTACTTTGTACATTGTTAATATTTTTCTAGTTACTGTAGGATTATTGTTCCACTTGTTAGAGAGAGAGAGAGAGAGAGAGAGAGAGAGAGAGAGATAAAAGGTTTGGAGGGGACAGTTGACCTTTCGAGTTAGTTTGTAATTGAATTTGCATCTGTAAATGTGAGAGAGAGACAGACAGAGAGAAGGAATAGAAAAAGAAAGTTAAACAAATATAGAGAGATGGGAAGGGAAACTCGCAGGTGAATTGTCGAGAGAGAGAGAGAGAGAGAGAGAGAGAGAGAGAGAGAGAGAGAGAGAGAGCCATTCTGCCCTCATTGCCTCTCTTGGTGATAAACAATACGACGGCCATCTTGTTTCGTAGATCTCCAAAATGCAGACCTTCACCGATCATCAACTGACTGACAGACTGAGAGAGATTTTTCCTTACTCTGTTGATTGGTCGTTTACTTTTTCTCAGTTCAGCCTTACCACTTGTTTTCCCTGACTCTCCCGTGTATCTGACCCGCTCACGCCACAAGCTGGACACTGCACCCCTGACCCGCTCACGCCACAAGCTGGACACTGCACCCCTGACCCGCTCACGCCACAAGCTGAACACTGCACCCCTGACCCGCTCACGCCACAAGCTGAACACTGCACCCCTGACCCGCTCACGCCACAAGCTGGACACTGCACCCCTGACCCGCTCACGCCACAAGCTGGACACTGCACCCCTGACCCGCTCACGCCACAAGCTGAACACTGCACCCCTGACCCGCTCACGCCACAAGCTGGACACTGCACCCCTGACCCGCTCACGCCACAAGCTGGACACTGCACCCCTGACCCGCTCACGCCACAAGCTGGACACTGCACCCCTGACCCGATCACATCGTAAACATAATAATAGTTGTTAATGTTCCTGTTACTTGTAGCTACTCTTGTTACTGATATAAATTTTTGTTACTTGTAAATATTCTTGTTACTTGTACATGTTCTTGTCACTTGTAGGTATCTTGTTACTTGTAAATGTTCTTTTACTTGTAGGTATCTTGTTACTTAGACAGATTCATGTTATCGTAAATGTACCTGTTACTTGTCGTTCACTGAAACACTGAGTATTGTAATAGGTCAATGCCTAATGGACCGTAAATTATAATAGGCTCTAATTCCTTCCGTGCCTTAACCCAATTGAACCACCAACCACAGTGTTCATTACGATTGGGACCTCATATGGATTGGGTGGTTCCTATTCGGTCTAGTTCCCAATTTAGACGGTGAGGCCAACATAGACCAGGGACCATTATGGCTCTAATTGGTTTTTAGAATGAGGCTGTTACCTATTAAGACTGTGACCCATTAAGACTGTGACCCATTAAGACTGTGACCTATTAAGACTGTGTGTGACCTATTACGACTTTGACCTATTAAGACCGTGACCTATTAAGACCGTAACCTACAAAGACTGAGGAACATTCGGTAGTCACCTGTTAGGGCGTAGCATGTGTGTGTGTGTGTGTGTGTGTGTGTGTTTGTTTGTGTGTGTGTGTTGCCCTATGACCACATCCCCTTTACAGTATTATCAGAGTCGTACTGTGAATATTTTATGATTTGCTTTACTGAATATTTTTCTTGGAGAGAGAGAGAGAGAGAGAGAGAGAGAGAGAGAGAGAGAGAGAGAGAGAGAGAGGTGTCACACTGGTCAGGACGACGTCAATACTTCAGAGGTTCTGTTTTGTCACACTAAAGTAACCACATATTTCTTGACAGTGATCTGGTCTACTGTCCTTCTTCTGCGTGCGTGCGTGCGTGTGTTCTTCTGTCTGTATCTCTGTATGTATAATGTGTGTCTGTATAGTGTGTGTGTGTGTGTGTGTGTGTTTGGGGTTGAGAGTAACTATACCATACTACTAACAAACACAAATAAGGGACGATTGGTACAGATAAACAAACGGAACAAGATCAGATCACTATTAACCCCCTTCTTAATAAGCAATGGGTGGCATAACAAATATATGACCAATACAGTAATATCAGGTGGTTATAGATTATACCATATTTAACCTTTGACCTTTGACCCAGAAATAACTCCTCCCCCATTAAAAAAAAAACACACTCACACGTTTCAACCACAGGACAACTATTTTCCAGCTATTGTAAAAAAAATAATGATAAATTGGCAAATAAAATAAAACAAAAATATTCTCCAGTAAATATGGTCATGTAGGAAGCAGAAGACAGAAACTAGTGAGGTATTGGAAAATAAATTTAGTTTGGTGGCGGGATATCGGAAAACTTTATGGCGATACAGGAAAGAATATCGGCAGGATAGGTACACCAGATGATTTTTTAGGGGGATCTATTTTTGTTTTTTGTTTATCAGGATTTAAGTTCATCATGGGAGAGAGATTAAAAAGATCTGGGGGGATTAACTTATTATAATCTGGTTTCATTTGGGGGTTCTCGAGTCATGTGGGATTCCAGTGTTGTTGGGATAGGTTAGGTTAGGGTCCTTGGTGTTAATGGTTAGGTTAGGTTAAGTGTGATTCCTAGACATCAACCAAACAAACAAGAAAACCATCACACACACACACACAGTATTTAGTGAAGGTGTGGAACTTCTCCCCAGCACATGGTTGGCGTCTGTGTGTTTAAGTTACGGTAAAAGCACCTGTATATGTAAACATTAATATATACTATGAGGTATTTGGAATTTAACTTAAAGAAAAAGAGATCATTACCTATTCTGTCGGGACTGAGCCATAAGCCAGCAGTATCCGACGGTCCAGCCCTCAGTGTAGCCGCGGTGCCTCTATGATATAAACATTGTGAACTGTTGATTCTGAATCCGAAACCGAGCCTTGGAACTACGGCCGACTGTCTGCCCTCTGGCTACGAGGTTTTAAACTAAAGGGGCCTTGATATTGTCTCAGGTTACCCACAGATGGCGTTGCTTGTATACACACCTCAAATAAGAAAATAAATGACGTCAGTAGCAACACAAAGACTGGTATGACTACACAGTGTAATAATGTTGTGGATTAGACAAAAAAAAAGGTATTGTTGTAATAAAATTATATCCAGTGAGGAACATATAAATATAGTTAAAGAGCTTATGTATAAAGTCGCCAGGCGTGATGTGCTCCAACTGTTAGGAGACTTTCTTAAAGAGCACTGAACCAGAGGACTCACAGGGTTCACCCCAGTAGTTCATTCTGATTGCCGAGGACACGAACTTTCCAAGGTGACTACAGCATGAAGAGGAGGCAGCCCGGCCCCTTCACCCATATATACGAGGTAGATAATCGACTTCCTGGTGAAGCCTCGTCACTAACAACACTTCAGAACGAAGACGATAGTGAAACAAACTGACATTTTTGAAACAATATTTGAGAAGAAACAGACGTCTAGATATCATTGAAACAAACTACTGACTAAACCCTATTTATTCTCCTACAGTCTCTCATAAATTGTCAAAACGCGTGAACCCCCCCCCCCCCTAAAAAATAAAAATAATTCTCAAAACTGAACTATAACCCCACAGCCAATTATCTGCAGTATTTAGTGAGGAAATATTCAGTAATTCTATCCATTTTTACCAATGACAACGAATGTTTTGTTTAGAAATTTCCGCATCAGTAATGTGAGATAACGATAATAAGTGAAATTTATAAGCATATCGTCAGGCAATTAATTCTAGGTATCTGCTATTATGGCCGTACCATTGATTTTGTTATTTCGTTATCACAAGTTTACAAACACGACTACGTAGAGTACCTCGCCAAATCCGCCTCCACCCTCGGTAACCTTAGAAATGTTGGTCGAGTCGAGACGCTCCTCATACCATAAAGGAAGAACGTAGTGAACAGCGAGGTGCCAGTGTTAGCCACTAAGTTAAATACTGTGACAAAATATCAATATGGCCGGAACAAATGAACTCGGCTCAGTGAAGCAGTTGCCGCCAGGATCAGACTTGGCTACTGCCTTTACTTTATCCTCTTCACCATGGATCGGCTCGTTTGCCGTTTGGGCGGTCGGTTACGTTACGTCTCTGTCATACACTGTTGGCAAGTAATGGGCATGTATTGGCTCCAGAATGTATCTGTACCTGCTCCAGTGTTGGTCAAGTCTGGTCTTCAATGAGCCCACACTCGGTGCCGTCGCAACACTCTGTGGGCCATGTTGGGTATTCTTGAGAAAGCATTCCTTTGATCTTACTCAATGTCGAATTGTTGTGAAAATAGGAAACACAATATTCCGAGTGTCAGCCAATTTGTTTCTTACTGCCACCAAACAAATCCTTTTACGAAGTCTGTAAATTCATCTTAATCGCCAATATCTTGGACACACTACCGCTGTATCTATATTTCATACCATATGAAAATACCTGCCCCCCTATAGAACCTCTACTCCACTGTTTCATTCCTTGGTAATAACTTACACCCACGAGCAGTCTACAGAGGACAGCCGTCCCTAAATGAGGGGCGTAAATAAAAACCCATAAACAATAAAACTAATCACGAGTTAATATTGGGAGCTTATGAGAAATTGGTTTATATGTATTAGCCTTGTTACCCATAAACTTCGTTTTCTATTATTACTAAAAGACAAAACAGAAAACAAAACTATTTGGGCTAACTATTATTAAAAAACTTACTCCCAGTAAACTATTCTTGGCGATTCTTTACTTTACGTTAGCCGCTTGGTCTGTCGGTTACGCACTGTTGGCAAGTACTGCCCATGTATTGGCATGTATACCTACGTCAGGTCTTGATTGAGTTCTCTGGCAGGCGGTTCCAAGAATTCTGAACTTGTGGCTTCTTCAATCTTAAGCTGTGACTCCAAGTGGGACGGGCACCCCTCAGTTCCAAGTATGAACACTCGACTGTGTAATGTTCTCCGAGATGTTTATAGACTTCTATTAATTAACCCCTACTCGTCTGTAGTATAAGCCATGCAACTGCAGGTGTTCCAAAATATCGGAGTAACTGAGGTGCCATAGTGGAGGCACCAGTCTGGTGGCCTTCCTTCGAATTTTTCAGTCGATTGACAGTCTAAAATATCTCTGGGGACCAGACGGGGTGACAGAACCCAAACGAGGAAGCTTAATAGCTTGATTTACTTTCTAATCACAATGGTTCGAGAACTTCAGGTTACCTAACAAACATAAACTCAAATATACTGTGTACATACACACGTACGCCAATACAGACAGATATACTTGATGGTCTGTTGTATCCTATTTCTTTCACCTTGTTGCCATCAGTCCTTTTGAACTATGTCATAAGGACTAAAGAGGAAATAAGAATTACTAATAATTTATGTGTCATTAGCGGTAATTATTTATAAATTACTTTTACTGAACCTACCATAAATCACTATAGCCTTCATTACTTAAGAATATTTTTAGTTTACCATATATTTAGTCGTTTTTTGTGATTTAAGTTTCATAGAAAACGAGTCATTTCTTTACCAGTAACTAAATCAATCTTGAGTACAAAGACAACATAAAAGAGTTCGGATTGGGTGAATTACGGATAATCGTGCCCAGGAAGATAAGTATATAAGGAGAGTATAAGTGGGAATGGGAGAGTCTGGAGAGTATTAGGGGACGTAAAACGGTCTGGCGGTGAAGTATCAGTGTGTGACGGTAATATCAACAGAAACAAGTAAAGATTCGTGACCGGACAAATACTTAACTCTATTTTAAGGAGGGTGGAAGAGGTAGAGTTGGATGTACATATATAATAAAGAAAAATCACCATGCAACTGTACATTAATTGAGAGTGTACAGTACAGTATATAGAGTGTAGGTATAAAATGTACAAAGCCGGTGTACACAAAATCCTCACCCCATTTCCTGTAATTAATTTCATGCTCACTAAATTGCAATATTGTTTACCGTTTGGGATGTAGTAAAATATATTTCTCATTTTATCTGACGGTATAATACTTCATAAACTGTTCACTAACTATTCCTACTTTTGTTCTAACGTTAAATATGTTATCTGAAAGTAACTTGTCAATTGTAGTCATGTAATTTTGAAATATAATAAAATGGATCTTTGTGTAATAGTTTTTCATATAATCTATCTATAAAAACTTGTTATTTTTTATATGATTTGGCTGTGATTTATGATAATGAAAAGAACAAGGTTTAAGCTTTTTTATGGTATATTTGTCTTATGGAAAAATCGTAAAAAAAAAAAATCACAAGACAAATATTGAAAACTGTCAGTAATGTCTGGCCAGGAGGAAGACTTGAGCAGGATTGACCAAGTGTCTATGATGCTAAGAAAAACAGATGAGACAAAGGATTATAAGGTTCAGGAAAAGATAATTAAAAACAGATTAAGAATTTTACATAGAAGTATTAAAGAAAAAGACGTAGAAAAAGGATTGAATTACGTGTATCAGTGATGGTAACTTGTTAAAATAATGAACCCCTCTATTGTGACGTCACATTATATGATGAATTAAAACAAGTTCGTGAAATATTCATCTGGGTGACACAATAAAAGTTAACTCGAACAAAAAAACAAAGGAATTATACTGACCAGATAAACATTCAAGTAAAGAGGAATGTATTAAAGAGATCCACACTTAAAGTTGAGATAGAAATGTGATAAGAATGTCAAGACGAGACAGAAAGAAGTAAATAATAAGGTGAATAAAGACAAGTAGAATGACGATGAGCTAAATAAAATTAACTAAATTCTGAGGGAAAAAATCTAAAAAAAAAAAATGAAAAAAAAAATATAAACTTGACCAAAAACACAATATATGGATTCTCTTAAACAACAGACAGACAGACAGACAGACAGACAGACAGACACACAGATAGCAACGGTAAGTAAAGACATCAAACACACCACAGACACGACACAGGTAAGGTTGAAGGCAAGAGTCTTAAGATAACAGTAAATCTTTAATCAATACCTCAGAGTAGCACCTCTTGTAGCCTTTACTTAACAACCAGCACTTACAGCCCCCCCCCCTTAAAAAAAAACATCACATTTAGCTGTTTATAATACGTGAAAATGCCTATAGTGATATATGTGCCATTTTGAAAGAGAAAATAGGTTTGTGACATTAAATTTGGATTCTTGTACCTAAACACCCCACATTTCGATAATCATTACATCAGGAAAGTCGTCTGTTTATGCTGAAAAACTGGAGAGATTTCCTACGTTGTAATTTGTGGATCTTGTATATATATAAAAATCTATACACTTTGATAAAATAATAAAAGCATAATAAAAAAAAATACAAGTTAATGTACAGTTACGGACAAAATTCCCAGGACAGTTGTCAATATCTGGCATCTACTTCAGCTTTATAAACTGTATTTAATTAATTTATGTCTAATAGCGTTGCTTATTCATTACATATTATGCAGGAATCACAAAATGGATAAAATAATCCTTAATGCGAATAGAATTTGAAAAATTATGTTAGAATTCCAATCACACCTCACTTCAGGATCCTCAAGTGTCCAGGAAATTATGTCCGCAACTGTACATGTACAACCAATTACATGATCATATCTTTACCAAAATATGAATACCTTCTGCAACAAGTAATTTAAGTTACTTGTTCATGGTAGATCATATTAGAAACACACTGGTTTCTTATCTTTTGCCCCCAGATGACACGGCTTAACTTCTGCTGGGAGTCTTGTTTAAACTGTAAAGGCAGACCCCACAGGAAGTGATGAAGATGAGGACTAGGAGGGTGAAGGCGGTGAAATAAACAGCCAGTTCCCTCTTGCTCATCTTACCTGGGTTAGGCGCCTCCCAGTTCCACCACTCGGCTCCACCCATGATGTCGAACCCTGGTGGTGAGGACAACACGGTGGTGAGGACAACACGGTGAGTAGAACAACACGGTGGTGAGAACAACACGGTGGTGGGGACAACTAGTAACTTGAAGACAGTAATATTATCCCTCACCTGAAGATGCGTGTGTGACGTTGCGGACAGGAGGTAGCGTGAGGGCTGGAGGCGGGAGGCTACAGGGGCATTGAGTACCACAGTTGGGCTCCGGCAACTCGAGCATCCCCAGCACTGCCGAAGACTCCTCTGCCTGGCCCACCTGCACAATGAGACCACCACTGTTTTATTCGACGTTTATTTTACAACCTCAATATTTCACTCTATATCACTCAGCCCACTCAAAACCTGTTCTGTCACTTGTAGTTCACTCAACATGTGAAAATTTGCGAGTTTTATTTTACATTTACGGATAAAGACGAAAGTAATGGGTGCTTCCAAATCGAAAATAAATCCTAAAATAAAAATTTATGTAGGCAACAGGTGGAAAATTTTGTGTATTTGGGAAGTGACATACGCTGTGATGGTCGGAGTGGGAAAGAAATTATACCAAGATTAGAGCAAGCAAAAACAGCGTCTAATAATCTAAAAGCTCTAATGAAAAGGGACATTAACTTCAATTGGAGAAAGAAGCTGCTGAAAGGCTTTATGTGGCAAGGACTGATGTATGGGTCAGAAGCGTGGACACTATCACAGACACCACCTTTTGATGTGTAATGTTATTGGCGAATGTTAAGAATAAGTTACACTGACAGGAAAACAAATGAAAAAGTATTAAAGTGTGTGATATATGTACACTTATACACTGGTGACTTAGAAAGGTGTGTACAGTACTGACTTGAGTGAGGCTGCCATGTGCCAGAACTTGGACGGTGTAGCGAGGTTTGTCCTCACTGCCAGGTGCAAGGTTGTCGTTCAGTAGACCAGGGAAGGCTTTAGTTGCTGACGTTACCAAGGAGGCAGAGGACAGTAATTCATTCCATGTAGAAATGTCTAAAGTTTTCACCTCGTGACACAGTCCTGCCTCACCCCCGCAGTGTGCGTCTTGTGCCTCCTTTAATGCCTCAGCATACACCAACACTGAGGCAATAGCAGAATTGGCATCAGCCACGTAACCAAAGCTTACTTCACCACAGGACTCACACTCAGAGAGGGCGGCCAAGTAGTGCCTTCGAGGGTCATCATCACTCTCCAGGTCCCGCTCTAAGAAAGAAACAAACTCGGAAAGACTTGGGACGATGCGTGTCATGATAAGAGCAGGTACCTCCAGACCAGCCAGTTCCACCTGAGGAACAGGACCTCCGCTCTCTACCAGTAGCAGGAGATCAACAGGGCCGTCAACAGTGCCCAACGCCAAAGCCAGGCTCTGCACTTTGTGTCTGGTGCCAAGGATGACCAGTGTACCAGGGCCATCCTCCAGCACCTGGGTCAGCCCCACGGTGTCTCCTTCCTCTAACACCTTCTCTACACAAATATAAACATACTCAGCCGCTGTTATGAAGTGTTCAGTGAGAGTCACACCTTCTATGTCTGCTGTATGCACGATATTAATGGCATCCACACCGACCCCACTCAGCACATGCACTGCTGCCTGCAAGGAGAGGAAGATTTTTGAAAACTAAGTTCATTGGTGAAAATGTGTTAACTAGTTACTGAATACTAAGCTTAATGTTTAAAAAATCACACACACACAAGTTCTTAATACCTGAGCTGAGCGTTGTGGTGCAGGAGTTAGAAAGTCAACTGTGTGAGGGGCACGTGCAAGACGGGGAGTATAAGCCACCACTGGTGTACCCAGGGACTGTGTTGCACTTCCCACTGCTGTTGCTGCTGCTGTGTCTCCCGGACCTGTACCGTGGACAGTCACATTAATATTACCAAAAGCAGATAATAATTACGATGAAAATATGAGCTTCACCTCTCAATCTCTCAATACAAATGGTTTTGTTAAGGTTTTGAGAAAATACTTGATTAGGTTTGTATATGTATTAGTTTCGAGTGGAAGTACAGCCTCTTGCTATAGTACTTGTCCTTGTTCCTGAATTATCACAAACCACTTTCCCTTATTATATTCTCTGTAGTAGTTCTTATTTAACTCAGCGGTTAATAAGGTCATATGTGAAGTATGATAACCGATTCCCTCAATACTCACTACTCCACAATAACTCACCGAGGTAGCCGAGGGTGAAGGCAGGCTCGGGACAGTGGTAGGCGTCATCGGCCCAGGCAGAGAGAGCCTTGGTGAGGGTGAGGTGAGGGTTGGAACAAGTGTCCACCACCCGTAAACCTGTGGGCCATTTACCTGTGTTTTACTTTGGTCACTCATCAAATGGGCCCTAATCCTAACCTTGTTATATTCTAACTTAATTCAATCCTAATCCGATGTAATATAAACTTGACGTAATTCTGACCTAATCCAATCCTAATCTGATACAATATTAACCTAAGCTGATCTTAATCCACTGATGATGCGCAAAGATGCTGATTCCATTTCCCGAGACACATTACAGGCTACATCTTCACCTTAAGTGATAGCCTTTCATAATACATGTGTAAGAGAGGGAGAGGGAGAGAGACAGAGAGAGATGCTCACCTAGCGTAACGCCGGGGATGAGGCCCAGTTTGTTGACTCTTTGGACGGCCATCTTGGTCGCCTCCAACACTTGCACCTCCGTCAGCCCCAGCTGCAGGAAACCACTTTATCAGATTATAATTACATTGTATAATAACTAGTTTTACACAATTGAGACGAACATATTAGTCCTTTTATTATAAATTTTCAATACATTTCGATTAAGGAAGCTTGTGCTATTTTATCCGGCATCCCACGAGGGTTGCCTGTGAAGGGAAATTTTTCATGATTGTTTAAAGTCAGTTTTATTATCATCAAGATTCTACTTACATTCTTACAGCCAAAATGCCAAAGAAAGTGTCGTTAGCAACAGGACTTACGCTATGGAGTCCTTCGTACCTCAGATACACACGTAGACAAACCATTTCCTTACTCTCCAGTTTCAGGGCGTCACTTGTACACAACACTCGCCCTCTGTCCTAACTGTAGCTGGTTCGGGGACCCTCGTTAGATCCAGTATGGTGACTATATTGATGGGTAAAGGAGCCATTGTTCATGAACCATCGCACAAGAGTCGATAGTTACTTTAATTGATTGATGAAGACAGTGTAGAGAGGCACTACGCAGGTCACTGATTATCGCCCTGGGGTTAAGGAGGTAAGATCGATGTTAAAAATATACCACAATAGAACTCCTGACGAGGTTAACAAGGCAGGTGGTAGTTGTGATACTGACCTGGTCACACTGTGGTCCGTGGTGGAGGGGCAACAGCTGGGTGATGACAGCGTCTCCCTGTGACCTGTGGACGGTGGTGTCGCCCTCAGCCACACACCCACCCGCCGCCCACCGCCCACACAGTACCAACACCACGCACACCCACGCCCACGTAGATGCAGTCTGCCTCATTTCCTCTACAGTATGAGATTCACCTTAGTTACTGTGTTTAATCAGTTATATTAATGCAGTTTCTTAATCCTCATTGATAAATTACATGTAAACCATAATTGTAATAAACTTTAATGTATGTATAAAAAAAATCCTGAAATTGTGCTGTGATGAATTTTTTTGAAAGGATTCATAATTATCCTGTGTCTAGCAAAAACATGTTATTCCCTGACTGTTAAATTGTACCATTGTCAAAATTGCTCGTACGTTTCTGCACACATGAACTACAGACATGTGAAAGTGACATCATCAAGTATACACAAACAGCAAACACATACACACAAAAAAACACAAGAGTAAACACACACACATCACCTCACTCACCTCAACAGTAGTATCCCCTTAGCCTTTACTCACTGTTGATAGGATGGGTAACATTTCACGGCGTACGGTCAATATTGTTTTTTTTTATTATTGATCTTGCAACAAAATTAAGACACACTGATTTCGAACACCTTGAGAGAGACTTGATTACTGGACCTTTATGTTTTAACCACTGTGTGTATGATGTATATACACTGTCTGACACAATGCTGATACAATGATGACACAATCACAATGCTGACACAAATCTGACAATGCCGATACAATGCTAAATAAAATGCTGATACAATATTCACCCAATGATGACACAATACTAAGCACTTGCTAACACAATGCTGACACACTTTTGATACAATGCTGACGCAATGATGACACAATGCTAACAAAATGCTGGCACAATGCTAAATAAAAATGATGACACAATGCTGACATAATTCTGACATAATGCTGGGGTTGATTTTGATTTTTTATTTTGCCGCTTGCAGCGGCTACTTTATTGTGCACCCCACACTCATCCTGTGAGCGGTAGCGCAAAAGGATTACAGAGTAGGGTTTACAAAGGGTCATAATAATTAACCCCGGTTGTCAGGATATTATGGCACTGAAAGTTACACAGTATTTCATTTACATTATTTGTTTAGTTCTATACATAAAGGGTAACTTATTCACAAATGCGTGAGAACAGGCGTGTGAGGCAGTATGTCTGGCCTCACACTTTGTTATTCACATTTACGTGGGAGGTATTCAAGCACATTGCGTATTTGGTTCTGTACATGAGAATTGATATAGTTACTAAGTGCAAAAAAGTGGATACAATCTTAATATGTCGGCTATCTTGCCATTAGAGATGAAGTGTTGTGCCATTTCACACACAGTGTGCTTGGACCTGTCCCTAAAAGGTTCTATCTTCACACAGGTCGAGGACGTAGTGTTCAAGTGTGGCCATATGTATGGCCACACACTTTACATTTAGTTTTGTTTACATCTGCTTGAGGAACATACTGCCAAAGGTACTTATATCCTAACCTTAATCTAGCGGTTACAACATCTTGTAATCTAGTGATCTTGTTACTTGCTCCATATACATGTTTCACTTGATACATCTCATCATGGTAAACTATGGATCGACTAGTGCCTGTTTGCACTTGTCTACTTGCGTCAAACTCATCAATAAGTTCTTTCCTAATTACAGTTTTAAGGGTTCTTTTGACAGACCCAAATTGTATTCAACGGTGTCTTTGTTAGACGCGAGTTTGGCGAGGCATCAACTCTGTCATGTTTTATGAGGCCTATGTGAGAGGGGATCCACAACAGTTTGACCCTGACACCCCGGTCAACAAGGCACGCATATTTGTGTCTGGCTGGGGTGTGGTGGGGTGGGTAGGGGGTGGGGTATGGTGGGTGGGTATGTGGGTAAGGGGTGGGTGGGGGAAGGTGGGTGGGTAGGTGGGGGATATTGGGTGGGGTAGGGGGTGGATAAGGTTATGACAGATAGGGTAGGGTAGGAGGGACAAGGTGGGAGGGGAGTTTAAGCAGAGGCGGAGGTTGCAACATCCTCTGACTTAACCCCTGCGTCTACAGCTATACTCAGGTATGTACTGTGGACTACATGTTCCCGGTAACTGGGATAACATTTGCTATATCAAGATGTAGATAAGTTTACATTGGTTTAGCATGTATATAGACAAAGCAAGTATACAATATACACTACAGGTTTACACACGAGTATTTCACTGTATCATCCACCAGCGTTGATGAATGAATGACTATATTTACCACATATACGGAAGTAACTGTAGTACCGAGGAGCAAAGAAATATATCTGTTGGATCGTCAGTTTGTGAGTTACATACATATGATAATTAATGGTCACTAGAGTGAGTGTGTTTAGGGTGAAGTGTATGTTAATGGGTCGATATGTGTCGTTCTGTCTCGGTCATCACCAAGCGCCGCTGTTTACTCTCATTTACATATTTATTCTAACAGTTACTTTATTACTGACGTTAATAAGTTGAGTTGAATAAAACGTCATTTATATAACGTTAATGTAAGTAGTAGAAAACTGAAATCATGAAAAAAAAACGAACACTGAAACCCACACCTCTGTAAATTCAATTACACAGCCAATGTTAACATGAAAACTAATCTGTTAATCACAACTTACTATTGAATGACGATAGGTGTGTTAAGATCGCGGGTAATCCTTCAACACACAGAAATAACGAGCAATTGCCCCGTCTCCGTGCCTGTGCAGGCCCTCAACTAGTTCTTTGGTTTCTTCTTGAACAGACTCATTGTGAGGAGAGTGTCGCGGAGGTTGGCACGTCTGCTGAAGCCCTACGATACAGGCAAGTGGCAATCTTAAGGAGTGGCCCACAACAAGGCTCTCTCTCTTTCTGGTATTTGACGCATACTTACGTCCTGTACATCATCAGCAGTAAGAACACCTCTACCCATTATCGCCTCCCTTCAGGTGTACGAGTATCACTTCAACGACATACACCATTAATTCCTCTTGGTGTTGAAGTTTAATATTTTCCGCGTCCAAACCAAAGCCGTCAGTATGGAATTCTTGTTTAGTTACCTAGACCGCAATGAGAGAAACTGCTTAAATCCTATTAGTTTAAGTTCATACGGGAGATACGTCTTACTAACGAAGTCATAGAGGATGGGAGTGCCTGAGGAAGCCAGACATATCAATAAGTGGTTCAACTCCTCAGCTTTATGCTTGTGACGGTAGTGCTTCTTACTAGGACAAGGAAATGGCAGTACATCGTATGGCTAATAAAGGAGGTGTGACTGACGCACCGTAATAGAGAAAACTTGACATGGTGGACCCATCCACTGTCAGGATCAACTGACCCACCGGCTGTCGGGCTCAGCTGACTCACCGGCTGTCAGGCTAAGCTGACCCGCCAGCTGTCAGGCTCAGCTGACTCACATGCTGCCAGTCAAAACTGATCCACCAACTCTCAGGCTAAGCTGACCCACCGGCTGTCAGATTCGGCTGTCTCACCTGCTGCCAGGCTAAGTTGACTCACCGGTTGTGGACGGCCGGGATCTGGGACTTAAGAGGAAGCCTCACAAGCTACAAGAATCAACATGCACCTCCCTCCCCTTGAGTTCCGGCATGTGCCTCCCACCTCCACTACACAAAACAACCGGGAACTACTGTCTTCATCTTGTACTTAAAACAAAATAACTACATGAAATCAATACCATCTAATGCTTGACATATATATATGACTTTTTATTAAAACACATACGGCATATAAGGTCCAAGAAAGTATTATTCCAGGGATCATGCCAACTAGGTAGTCGGCAGCTATCAAACAGGGAAGTACTACCGCCTGGGAAGATATTGGAAGCATAATGTGTTGTCTAATGGTAGACCCTGCTGCCATAGGCATCACGAAAATTGTGACCAAGTTCCAGGTTGCTGATCTGATTTTCTGCCTCATTTACACACAATTGTAGGGTCTCGGTTGTTTCTTTTACTGTCCATAACACACTCTTGATTTAATTTATATTTTTGTATTATTTATGGTTGTTATTTTTATTATTATCAATATTTTATTTATTTTAATTTTCAATTATTATTATTATTATCATCATATTTTCGCCCCCCAGGCCCTGATGTAGGTCAGTGACCTGTGCCCGGGTGGGTTAATCCCTATAAAAAAAAAAAAAAAACTAAGGACCCCCTATAAGGATTGTTTTAAGAGTAAAGATAACATATTACCTCGGTCTTTATGTTGAGGCTACATATCTTATAAGATTTGTTCATGACTAGTACAGAAATATTTCAAGTCTTCGTAACAGTATAATGTTGTAATTATATGGAAGAAAAATGTATGAGTATTGAAGAAGCACAAGAACGAAAATATCAACTCTTATTTTATAGGACTGGCTTGAGAATGACTTAAAACCACAACAACAAGAAAACCCATTGTTGGCATCAAGTCGCTGGAGCAACTGAGTTCGAAACTCTTAATGAAAAGTCAAGCAATTTATCAACCAATGAGGACTGGTTGAACCGACAAGAACTTCTGAAAGTGACGAGGACCTACAGAACCAACGAGGACTTGCAGAACTGATGTGAACCTTTGGGAGACCAGTTGAAAACCTCAGAATTTCTAGAGCCTAAATAAGTTCTGCTCGAGACTAGATTAAACTGATGATACACATCCGAACATAATTTTGTTATAACTTGATTTTCCTCTAAACCTCAGCTTAACATACATAAGGTTATACTGTAGACTGAGGTGAAGCTGGCAAAATTCTGTGGACTTCGGTACACTGATGAAGATCTGCATAGGATGTCTTGAATAAAATACATTGTCAGTCTTACTTCATATGTACTAACTTCCAAAAAGTCATACAAAAAAAAACTCGTCGTTATGTTGTAAGAAATTCTAATGTGTTTTAAGACTTAACCCTGACAGTGCTCAGGACCAGTATTGTGTTCGTTGTTAATCGATGCGCAAACCCTGAAGAGGGGCTAAAATTTTCAAGCATATATTTTTAACTATTTGTATTGATCATAAAAACTACAGGTGTTGTTTTGAGAAAGTTAGTACATGGCTGTCACAGGATTACCTCTTTGAGCTGAGGATTATACTGTAATTATTATACATCTGTGTTGAGCTTACAAAAAGAACACTATTTTTTCTTTCGTGCTAAACCGAGAAAACCTCACATTTGTGTCTACGAAAAAAAAAAACATTCGGCTGATGAAATGAGAAATGGAATATTACCTCCATTTCAAGGAAAAACCCCACTAAGCTACCTTTATAAGCCTCATTGAAAGTATTACTTATACTTTTAATTAAACTTATGCATTGTTACCTAACCTAACATAAAATCAAAGCTAACAGTGTTACAAGCCTTGATTTATCTCAGTGGAACCTTCAACGACTCCAATTAATGTAACAAACCCTCAATGTTCTTTCCCTTTCCTCCTATACCACTGGCGACGTGCTGGTGACATTCTAGAAAAAAAAGTGATTCTAGCAGGAAGGGACCACTGATCATTGCCATCAACGCTGATATTATGACTTTATCAATTATGGTTCATTACTCCCAAAGTTAGATCAATGATAATTTGCTTTAATTAAACATAGTGCCATTCAACACTGTTATTTCTTAGCTAAGCACTACAGTTTATGTACAAATGTAACACACTGCTTAAATATAGTTTGATTTTCTATAGCATTACAAGTACACTAATTGAATTGAGAAAGTATTTAGTGATCATAGCTTTGTATTGTTATATCAAATATTTACATAAATTAACAGGCAACTATTAATGCAAATGATAGACCTACAAAATAAGAAGCAAAAATATTCGACTAGGGGAAGGTATTGTATATACTGATTCACCTTGACCATCATAATTTCCTCTCCCTTACACAGGTAACAACCTCAACCTAACCTAACTTAACCTTCCTAACATGGGTAACCAACTCAACCTAATCTAACCAAGCATAACCTTACCTAACCTAACATAATCTAACTTAACCTTCCTGACACCGGTAAACCACCTCAACCTAACCAAACCAAACCTTGACAGTCACAGTTTGGCCTCCCTGATGCGGGTAACCATATCCTACAATCATTTCAGTTGGGGAACATTTTTGCCTTTTGTATGGACCACCCGGGGCTCCATAGACAATAGTAATACCAAGATGCACAACCTTGAGACCCATGTAATAAGCAAGTAAAGTTCCAGATATCTAACTGCTTCCATTTTGGAGCTAAGGCTGAACACAGAACAGACAAAAGACAGGAAAACTCGTCCTTATCTTTTAATATAGGCAGCCAGACGGGTAGTTGTACATCAGCCACCACTACACTCTACCTCATGTGCAGCACCAACTTGCATTCTTACACACATGTTTTTTTTATGATATTTATTCAACTTGCGGATATATAAAATCCAAAATATTACCTGAGAATACATATTGTCCAAAATTCTTTGATTTCTCATTCTACCACAAAGTCTTATTTAATACACATCATTTTTTTCTAGAGATGTTGTTTGGATGATAGTACAGTCAATAAGAAAATCGAAAAAAAAAAAATGCACAAGTTAGGAAGTTAGGCGATGTTAGGAAATAGGTTGAGGTTAGGTAGATTAGGTGAGGTTAGGTAGATTGGGTGAAGTTAGGTGAGATTAAGTATATTAGGTAAGGTTAGGTAAGGTTCTAATAGGTTCTGTGCATTCTTTCTTCCATTTTCGTGTTGAGAATCACACACATATTAACTCCAGAAATTTTGGTTCAATTCCATAAGTGATTTCTGGAGCTAACATTCTCCTCCACCTTTATACCAAATAGTCTCACAGTCTGTAATGTCATAACTTACCAGACCTCACATAAAATACTACAATTATTTCCTATTTTATTCTACCGAAATAGATTAGAATTCCACTCTGAGAAAAGAACCATTCCTACAGTGTAAACCTGACATTAGTGGCGGCCATCTTCCTCCGCACATTAAATAAATCAAAACTGATGTCACAATAAAGTATTCCTCCTGCATTTTATGTTTGTTTCTTGAGGTAAGAAAACTTTTATCTTCTATAGAGAAATTTCGTCAGGCAGCTGCTAAGGCTGTAACAACATCTTGAATATTACCAAAATGAGTCAAAATACTCACTGGTGGTCTTGCTGCTGGTGTCATCTTGAGGTCACTGATTATCACTTAACCGATATCACTAATTTTCATTTAACCAAGAACACAAATTATCACTTATGTATGATCAAACATTTTCACTTAAGCATTTAAGCAAGATCACTTATTTTCATTTACAGAGATCATTAATTTTTACTTAACCGAGATCACTAATTATCACTTAAGTGAGATCACTAAGTATCATTTAAAGATAATTTAATTATTTTTCACTTAATTTAACCGAGATCACCAATTTTCACTGGCAATTCTGGAACAGGCGTCTACACCAGAAGTTGTTCGACTTCGTTCATTTTTCCACAGATTATTTTTGGATGACAGCAAGTAATAAAAACGATATGGCAACTTTTTATTTTAAATATTAGTATTTTCCTTTTAGATTTTCTCTACCTGTAATCATAACTCACCCGTAGAGGGCAGGGTATGAAGGGTGAAGGAAATTGATGGTTAAAACACGGTGATGATCTAATCATATGACATGAAAATGATGTCTCTATACGCTTTTTACAAGAAGAAATAAATTATTTACCATAAATATTCCTCCGAAAAATCTGCCTTCTCCACGCGTGTTGTTGTCTGCTCTTTATTTCTGTGCAACAACCGACCTACTCGGTCCGAACAGACTCTCATGTCCAAAAAAAAAAAAGTAAAATTACACCATGATGCTTCAAGAAATTTGCTTTCATTGCTAACAGATATTAAAGTATGAACTTTCTGTTTACTAAGGCGAAGGTCCAGGGGCGGGGTCCCATAGCTATGAAGTTAGGTAGATATTTTTGACTGGTTAGGTCAGGTTTTATTAGGTTCTGTGCATTGTCATATAGTTTTTATTACTTACGATCATCGAAAGAACATCTGTGGAAAGAATGAACGAAATCGAGCATGACCTTCTGGTGTTAGCCATCTGCTCCAGTATTACCTTCACTTGATTGAGGTCACGAATTTTCACTTAACCAAGACCACTAATAATCACTTAAGTCACACAAACATTCATTAAATATTATGACGCAACACACTGAAGCAGTGATCAGTATTATCGATAGTTTTACCAATAATTCTTCAATACGTCTGAGAAAAGTTTGTTTACATCACAGCTGTTGATCTTGGCATAACACTTAACACTTTCTCACCTTTCCACACCACAGGTTTTATCTTAGATGTTTGTAGCGCCATTAATCACAGGTTTGATCTTATTGTTTGTAGCGCCATTATTCTAGCAATATTTTATAAAGTTGTCGTGGGAATCAGTTCATGGTGGGAGGCAGTAAATGGTGTCGTCTGCCCGGCACTGGCTGGTGACTGGTCAACACTCAGGGAACTCTCGTTGTCTTGCTAAATTCTTCAACCTTTTACTTATTTTATCACCACAAGTTTGTGTTTCGCTGTAGTATATAAAGAAAGAATATTAAAAAAATAAATATAAATAGATGGATGAAAAAAATCTATCCGGTGTCATATATCTTTGAAGTAATAAATATTTAATAAATTAGAGGAAAATTATTGGCACAAATTGGACATGTTTAGAAAGTCATAATTTAACAGGTCATAAATATATATTTTTGACGACCTAAGGATATTAATATTATCACAACCATTGGCAACTGTGTGTGTTTATATAACGTATTTTACTGTAATATGGAAAAGACTATGGCAGTTTGTCGACCTGATTCATTTGTTGACCTGACGTAAAAATTGATTGTGAAGAAATTATTTTAGGAGTATTTATGATTGTTGATGGCATTAGGGATCGTCCAGGAACATAAGAGAATAGTGAACACCATATTTATCTGTTAGGATAGGATCGGGTGTTCAGGTGGTTTGTGTAATTAAGAACATAAGAACATAAGAAAATAAGGAGTCTACAATAGGCCGGTTGGTCTGTGCATGGCAGCTCCTGTCGAGAGTTACTACCACTCTCTATCATCCATGAATCTATCCAGCCTCCCTTTGAAACTTTCCAGCGTTCCAGCACTTACTACAAAGTTGCTAAGCTTGTTCCACTCGTCCACCACCCTATTTGTAAACCAGTTCCTTCCTATCTCCCTCCTAAACCTAAACTTATCCCACTTGAATCCGTTGTTCCGAGTCCTATCCTGCTCGGATATTATAAGAACTTTATCTATATCACCTTTATTGATTCCTTTCACCCACTTGAATACTTCCATCATATCTCCCCGCACTCTTCGTCTTTCTAGGGAATACAAGTTTAGTTTCTTTAACCTATCCTGATATGGAAGGTTTCTAAGTCCCGGAATCATTTTCGTCATTCTTCGCTGCATCGACTCTAGTGAATTTATATCCATTCTATAATAAGGGCACCAAAACTGAACCGCATAATCGAGGTGCGGCCTGACTAGCGCAAGATATAGTTGCAATAAGACCTCTGCACTCTTTATTACTTACAGAGGTTAATCCATATCAGTTCTCTCCACTAACTTATCGTGGTAAGTTTGCTCTTAATACGACGATTACACCTTAAAATCATGATGGCATAATATCAACAACAAATTCTAGCAGTCTTATCCTGTACATATATATATATATATATATATATATATATATATATATATATATATATATATATATATATATATATATATATATATATATATATATATATATATATATATATATATATATATATATATAATTAAATTCCTAGTTATAGACACCCAGGAGATGTATTTTACAGAGTTTGTGGCAGTAGCAATTATCTTATTCTCCATCGATGTGTTTCATAGTTAAATTCTTGATTTATTATAATTAATGAAACTGTTGAATGGAATACGATCTAGCGGTCGTATGAAACACCCATGTTTAACCAATATACAGACGTGGCCAAAATTCCCTTTCCTGCTGTTCCACAAACCCCGAGATTCAGACTCATGAACCCGAAGCATATTTAACCTAGAGTTCGCCAGATAACATACTTAGTACATAACACAAATATACACACAGAAAGCTGTGTTATCAGTATGTATGATCCCTAATATACGACTCGACATACACACGTCAAATACACCTCATTGGAAAGGGTCTTGCATTAGGGAATGTCTTCATGATACAACAGAGAAATAAACAAACTTGGGTTACATGGGAAGGCCATGCATGATAAACAGGGGTACCAATCAATAACACGTGTAGGTACTGCTGGCAGGTCATAAAAATCCCCTATTGTTTTCTTGGTAAATATATGTCAAATAAATATACTATCTCTCAGTACAAGGCATTAAGTTTGTCCTGTATCAACAAACCTCCTGTACCTACTGTGTTCTTGTTCAGCATCGCAACACAGCAAATGTTAGCTGGTAAAGTGAATTGTTGGTGAGTGTTTACTGTGGTCTGTGGTAGTTTGCGCCCTTCACCACTAGAGGCGCTGATTTTCATCCCTCAAAATTATTCATATATACAACGTCTTTTTATTAGTCTTTCGGTAACCTAATAATTTATTGTAATGTGTAGACAAATGTTCTCGTAAGTGTGAATGATAATTTTCTTAATGCCACACGGATTGTAATATGGTACAGTAGAGTAATGCAATCCCTTAATCTGCTTAGGCTAACATTTCACTGTAACATAACTGATATGATTAGAACACATAATAATTGGATTATATTGTTCAGCATATGTTGTTATTTTATATACTGTACTTAAGTTCATTCCAGACAGTTTCTCTTGAAGACAACAATACTGACCGTCTACCTGTGTCAAGCTGTCTGTTTTTGTATAAGTCACTTTGCCAGGTTAGGTTAATATAAACGCATTATGGACAGTGTATATGAAATTTGGAGCTAGGGATGAAGCCAAGTAAGGCGGGCGGGCGGGTAGTGGGGGGATACCTTACAACTTAGCGTGTTAGGTAGACCTGTGGCCGTCTCTCCCTCCACCCGCACACACACACTAACCTAACCTAGACGTGACCAGCACTGCCCCTGAGCATTTCTCCAACACCCAAACCTCATTGCAGAGTGGTATTATTTATCTGAACTATTATACCACAGTGAAATTATGAGCAAAATCATCAGTAACGACTTAAAAGTGTTGGGTAAAAATTACGACCAACTCGAATGTGTTTTGGATATATTAAGTTCTTTATCGTGTTAAGTGTTCATGTTGAGGAGCTGCTTTTGGATAGGGACTCAGTGTGGTTAATAGGTTATCGTGTAGTGTGTGGTACAGGTGGTGGTGGTGGTTAACGAAGTGAATAAACGACCCGTAGAAAAGTGATCCCGACAAGATTGATATTCGTCCCCAGACCCGGTCTCCGCCTCCGTCGCCATGAAGGTAATAACTGGCTTCTACTTTATACCGTAATAAAATTTTATCCTGAGTGTGAAGGACCTATCAACTGATGTGTGTGAATGTGTGTGTGCGTGTGTAAACAAAAATCTCTAAATCGGGTTCATTGATACTCATGTAAGTTAGTCTAGTCGGGTATTGGCAGAAGACGAACTGCTTTAGTTGAAGAGGAACTAAGAGGAAGTTACACATCACAGGTCAAACTAAGGATCTCATACACCATCAAAGGAGGTAAACCAAGTTGACTGTTTGGACAACTTCTCAGAGAGTGAGTTGAGACTTGAGAGCTCGCTACTGCACCTACCACCTAACACACACAAACACGTCAGTAGGAGAGAGAAATGTACAAACAATACTACTGCTTCTGTGGAATTCAAAGCCACACAATTCACACTTGCCACAATACTGTTTTTGGAAACTTTGTGTGTATAAGGAAGACATTAAAGTGTCATAGTCTTAACAACTAGTGTGATGCCGACTCAGAACTCTACAAATATTCAGGTGTATAGAGCTGAGAAGATCACATAATGTACAAACGTCTTTACATACAAACACTACATAACAGGTTCAAAAATAAGCCTGGCGCTAACTTTGAACCACCTGCTTCCTGCTATGACTCTTTCAGGAGGAGTTGGATATGTTCTCAAACAAGTAAACCTTAAGCTCAGGTAGAGGCAGCAGTCAGATGATGGTGTGGACGCCAGCTTAGTACAGACAGGTAAAAAATAATTTATTGCCTAATGAACTGGTTTATGTGTGTGTGTGTGTGTGTGTGTGTGTTCTTTCGTCGTAAGTTTTCCTGTCAAAAAGTAAATACAAAATGACATAAATAATCTTTTACATAATTCCCTTTCTGTAAAATCTCATGAACCTGTAAACTGCATCACGTCAGTATTAGCTCCACCTGTTCCGTCTTCCTTACACAGTTATTCGTAAATTAAAGTAACCAATATTAAAGTACTTTTTGGGGAAGAGCATAAATTTTTTCATTTTTATTTAAGCAAGTCGTTCCTTTATCTGTACAACTAAATAAGGTAAACACTTGTGAGCAGTTGAATGCTAAAGGAAGACCTTGGCTTATGAGCTGTTTGAGGGTAAAACGTTTAAATATTCGACGTAAAGACTACAAAAAAAGGCGCGAAAAGAAACGAAAAAGCGGAAAACTTAAACTAAGACAATAAGACCATGTCTAGTATGAGTGTAACTAAGCTCTCTGTAAACAGTTTTTGTATATCTTACGTATTTACCTTCCTTAACATAACTCTCGTCTCTTTTCCCTTCTCTTACTCTCTGTTTTTCTTCCGCGTTGAGATACTTCCAGGTCAATAAACATTCCTCAAAATAAGACAATTGTGTTTACCTGCAGGAGAGACTGGGGCCGAGTAGCCGCCTGGTGGTGGTGGTGGCGGTGCTGGTGGTAGTAATGCCTTGGGGAGCGGCTGCCTTCTGGGGTGGTTCTGTGGAGACACCCTGTCCTGAGCAGCGCACTTATCCCTCCGTCCCCAGTGACGTGTACATCACAGGTGAGAGCTGATGACTTACTCTTGTCTTCTGTCTGGCGGGAGGAAAGTTAAACAATAGATGGGAATAATAACAAACACTAATAATGAATCACTTTCCTTAGTTAGGGCTTCAGTAGTCTTCATTCTTGACAATATCAGATACAATTCATTAAACTACTTCAAGGAATCCAAACTTTGAAATATATCACCTGCCTAACTCCCTTTACTACAGAGCAATTAGAAACATATCTTTAAAGAATCCAAATATGGTTCAGGTGAGTCAGACTCCTCACTTCAGCTGCTAGTGGTCGTCATCCCCGAAAATGTCATACGAATTCATTAACCAATTTTATAGTCCTGGCTCTGTATGCCTGTGACTGGTTATACCACTACTGCAAAGACTAATAGCAGTATGCTGTTACCTGGCTCATCCTGCCCTAAATATACTGTAAGAACTGTCTTTTGTAACGTAGTCAATCATCATATAGTGTGGTGGATGTGCACACAGGTCTGGTGGGCGTGCACGGGGGTGGGCGGTGTGGCTTGGTGAACCCCGCTGGCGTGCAGGTGATGGAGGCTGCTCGCTGGACAGCTCTCAAGATGGCCCAGACGGCCTTCATTCCCGGCGTCACACTCGGTCAGTACACACTCCCTCTTGTTGTGTAAATTAGTGATAATATGACTGTTTTGCTCGTATCTGTTTCCGAGTCTCTAGCTAAAGTTATAAATATTCCAGAAACAAACTTTATGTTGGTGAAAAGGTTCAGGGAATCTTGAGAAAATATTGCTTTAGGCATTGTGATATCGAGATAGAAAGTCAAGGTGTACCCAGGCCACCGGGACACTGTGCAGAGGTGTATTATACCACAATAATTTTCAGCACAGCCACACAGGTATAAAAAACATCATGACTACTTAACAAGATGCATTAGTCAGCTAACACCTTCCTACAGGAGTGAATATTTACGACACATGTGGAGGCCCGGAGGCAGCGCTGAGGGCGGCTGTGACCTCAGTGGTGGAGGGCGGCTACCTCAACCACCCAAGCTGCCGGGAGGCGCCTCACGTGGGTGTCCTGCATACACACCCTCACCACACGCAGCTCTCCTCCTTCCTCCAGGTGAGATACTCGAGTCTGAACACACACACACACACACACACACACACACATCACCCTTTAATTAGTCTTTAAAGCAAAATTGCCCCCTCTACCACCTGTGCCTTTGGTCGTCTCTATTTCTTTGTGAATTTACTCTGACGATTCATTTAGTTCCTTAGTCAGGTTAGTGGGGCTTAATGTGTACCTGAGAGAGTGATGGATGTGTGGGAGTAAGAGGGTGTCATCACTTCTGCAGGATGTGGGTGTTTCCTCCGTCAGCGTGGGGGCCGAGAACTTGGAGCCCCAGCTAGAGGCTCTCATGCCACTCCTGGTCAGACTAAACTGGACTTCCGTGGTCGTCGCCGCTCCTTCCTTCCAGGTCAGTAAGGATCATGTGTCTCCTCATGGATACTGTGGTAATAGGTCACAGGTCAGTATTAATTACGGGTGCTCACAGTTATAGGTCAGTATTAATTACAGGTGCTCACAGTTATAGGTCAGTATTAATTACAGGTGCTCACAGGTGTAAGATAGTTTTCGTGATGATCTCAATTTCCTACGAATCCAAATCAGTGGCAACTAAAGATCAATTTAGACAGTAAATACCTGTAATTATACACCAACAGACGTCCTGGGAGGTGCTATAAGTCACAGGTGAGAAACAGGTTGATAATGCTAGTATATGAAGGCCTACGTTGATGTTGGTGATGATCTTGACGCAGTGATCGTCCTGTGTAGGTGAAGTGAGACGAGACAACTTCGAGCCGTACCCAACCTTCTGCTTTACAGGTGCTGCAACAGTTCGGTCACCTGGCTGCTAGCTTCCGTGTCTGTGTGGGAGCTGAAGCCATCCTACCTCACACCACCAGGTAACACCACACACTCAGTACCTGTTGGGTTTATTATACTTGCTTACAATGTCTTTTTTCCTGATATCAGGAGTAATTACAGATACCTAGAGTTTTAGTTTGATGATGTTGAAGGACTACTTAACCAAAAAGTCACCACATACATTCAATCACTTACCGATCTGTTTGTGTGGTGTCGGGTTGGCAGTGACCAGAAGGCGTACCACTCACTACTGGAGGTGCTGAAGACGGGCGAGACTGGAGGAGTGGTGCTCATTGGACCTCAGGATCGCCTTCATGCTACCCTCACTGCCGCTGCCGCCCACAACTACACCGACTTCCACTGGGTTCTCGCTCCCACCGGACCCATCCAGGAGGAGCTCTTCCAGGGTGAGTGAGAGAAGCAAACAGGTGGAATTGTGTCCACTGAATGTTTAGACTGCACGATTTTTTCTGAAGATACTATGCTGGTTTTACAAGTGGTGGGGATATGTCTATAATATTCTTTCTCGTTTTTACTCTTTATCTGTTCTTCTATACGTCTTATTCTTCCTCCTCCTCCTCCTCCTCCTGACGATGTTTATATCCACCAGGGCTCAACTCAGTAGCATCTGGGCTCCTGGCGTTGAGGAGAGCGAGCCAGACCGTGCCAGAGTTTGGTGAGCACTTCCTGACTGTGGCCTCCTCAGACACTACTCTGTACCCGGACTTCACCCCAGACAACTACGTAGAGGAACCCGCCGTGTACCAGGTGAGGGGGAGGTGGCAGTGTAAGTGACGAGAGATGTTAGGGACCTGCGCCACCAAAGCCATTCTGAGGAAAGTGGTATATGGCTTAGATACCTATTATAAAGGATGGATTCTTGCCCTCTTAATTGTTCACGACTAAACCAGGTAATAAAGTAATGGAAACGTAATCAAAATTAGGGACGTACTTTTAGGTGAATTAATTCTATTCAAGATCTCCTTCGAAATTTGTAATCTTGAATTTGAAAAGCTCTTCTGACTGATAATTCAAGTCGATGAGAGAGGCAGTAATCATCGTAATGGCGTTGAGTTCCGAGTCAGGGTTATTGGCTACACAAGATAAGGAGAAGGAAACTGAAAGGCTTGAAGAAAAAAAAATCCTGGAATGAACGATTTGGACACAACCTAACCTAACCTAATAGAAACCTTCCTCAGCACTTCTTCTCTTTATACCAGCATTACTGATGAGAGGTGTTGACAGTCTGACTGACAGCAAAGAAGTGAGCTAAAAAAAAAAAAAACCCCTCCAAGATTCAAGGTTCCGACTAGGTTGTCCTCACTGACCTCCGAGACAACTGCCAGATTCACATGATTTTGAAAGGATTCGACTCGGTGGTTTGAGTATAATGTGTTGGTCATTTGTAGTCCACGTACGAGATGCCATAGGAAGAAAGATCACAGAAGGAAGTAATAAGCACTGAAGAATAAGAGACAGGCAGAGAGAAAAGATGGAAAGGAGAAGTAAGTGTTGACGAGGACGTAATGAGTCCCCCCCCAGGTAGTGTGTGTGTGTGATCCCGGGTGACCAACACACAGAACTTCCCCGCCACCCACGTGTACCTGAAGTCATTATAATCATTACACACTGATAGAGGAACTGTCTCCATCCTTTGGTCTGGAAACTTATGAAGCAATCAAATCTTTCATAACACATTAATGGCGATACGGTTTAACTAGTAACACTAAAGACAAATAATAATTTTTATGCTCCACTTCATAAGCAAGAGACGGAACAAATTGTATATGTTCATCTGTCTATACATAACAAAGCTTGTTTGAAGGATTAGGCACAAAAGTATTCAGCACAGAAGAGTGAAATATAGTAAGGCTTCCGCATACAGCTGTTGACTGATGTTTGACGTTTGTTAAAATTTTCTTGTTTTTCATCTGATATTCTACTGTGTTCTTGTCACTCAGATGGGGGTGTATAAATTAACATGCCATATAGAGAGAGAGAGTCAGGCGATGTTCTTGGTATACTTAACATTAACATAAACTATTAGGTACTGTACCTTTGTATAATTAACATACAGTTATATACAGTTATATAACCATAAACAGACACTTATCTATACAGTATTCCCTCTCGTCTCCTGCAGATAGTGGAGGCGGTGTTCCAGATGGGTACGTGTGTTCGTCGGGCGGTGCTGGGGGCGTGTGGAGAGGAGGGAGGATGGTGCAGCAATGCGAGCTCAGTACAGTTCACGGACCACCACACAGCCGACGACGGCCTCGACGTGATAGAGGCTCTATCCATCAAGGCACAGAGGCCGCGCTACCAGGTGCTGCGTCTGACCCCTACTGACGGCGCTGACAGGCTGACACTTACCAAGGTTTGTGATGACTGGTGGTGCTGATGTTAGATGACTTTTCTGAAACAAAATAATTATTGTAACGTGGTCTACTATGATTACAACTATTATTATTAATTTCTCTACTAATCTCCCCGTTTCTACTTTTATCATTACTGCTACTATTGCTACTATGACTACTACTACTTTCAGTACTATTTTTCTCTCATACTATGCACTGACACACTACTACTACTACTACTACTTTGCTGTCACTCGGAATAGAGTATGACGATCATCCAGCTATGATGCAATGTTATGAGTTATTCGGGATGTCACCTTGGTTGGTGAGTTTTGAGGTGACTAAAGAGGCCAATACGGGACCCGCAGTGTCGTTCACATTCGTTGCACATGTGAAGGGCTCCATCTACTGCGGGAGGGGCGGTGGCAGCGTTTTTCCGGCGTTGGCGCTTGTCTGCCTCGGTTTGCAGTCGGGCTAACTCGAAAGTATTGACACCTCGCACTCGCACACACACACACACACACACACACACACACACACACACGTGTACATAAGTATAGGAATTTATTTCATTGTGCTACAACCACTACCTTTACAGCCCCAACAAATGAATCACCCAGAGACCCTACAATCAGTCCTCTATGACCCCCATAATATCTTTATCCCCCAGTCCTTATAATCAGCCCCCAAATCCCCATAATTAGCCCTATTTAGCCCTTACGACCAGCTCACACCTAACCCAGCACCGCCCCTCTCCGCCACACACAGGTCGGGTACTTTTCTGAGGGTGTGCTGGACCTCGACAACAGTGTGTTGGAGGGCCCGGAGCGACCCCCTCAACACCCTTGCCTCTCTTGCCGCTGTCTCAACGTGCGCTTCGCCTTCCTGGCCGATCTCAGGTGGCGTACTGAGTCCTGGGTAACCATCTGCGCCACCATGGCCATCATTGGCTTCCTCCTGGCCACCTCCATAGCCATCTTCATCGCGGTAGGTAGCACAGTTTTGTCACTTGGTGGTGTTAGTAAACAATATGGGTAAGATATAGAGGGAGATGCTACCTTGTTGTTTGGAATTTAAATCACGTTATATGGTTGAGAGTAAGTCGCCTCTTAAGTATTTTAAGGACAAATATTAAAACTATAAATCACGTAATTGTAACAAATCGTGATATTTTCTTCACTATCTACGTGGACTGTGTTGTTTCACTCTACCAACTATTTTTCATCTTAGCAGATCCGTTCCTGCCGAGGAAAAGCACCGGAGGGTTCTCAAGGATTCTCTCTTTTGCTGTTGATGGCCTGCATCTTGCTGTATGTAGCCATCCTGCCATACAGCTTCGAAGCGAGCGCTCTGACCTGCAGCCTGCGTCCCTTCGCCACCAGTCTAGCCTACGCTCTTGTCTTCTCCATTATGTTGTCCCGGTCACTCATGTTGGCTACGTCTGACACAGACGGGTGAGTTGTTGGGGTCATGCGTCTGTCGGGAGGTTTACTTACGTTAGAGTTTTCTGTTCGTCTAGATGTTTTGGGTGAGTTATTGATACCGTTTGCCTGTCATGGGAAAACTATAGAAGGAATGTTATGTTGCCTTTTTTCCTCCGACAGCCTGGTTGGTCACGTGAGCGGCCTCGTCCAGACGGCGTTGTTTTTCTTCATGATAAGTGTGCAGGCAGGCCTCGGGGTGCAGCAGTGGGTGATGTGCTCCCCACACTCCTTCTCCCAGACGCCACCTACAGGAGGAGTGTTATACAGTTGTTCTGGCGAGCGTCTGCACTTCATCATTGCTCAGTCCTACATCATGTTCCTGCTCACCATGCAGCTCTTCATATCTCCATTCATCATTCGTTCCCGCCGTAACTACCACGAAGGTTTGCTCTTCTTCATAGCCACATTACTGATCACCAGTGTGTGGGTTGCGTGGGCCACACTGTACTTGCTCTTACCGCCCGAATGGAGTGAGGCCTGTGTGTGTCTGGGTCTGGCTGCTACTCCTACCGTCATCTTGTTGACTATTTTTGTACCCAAGACGTACCTGATGGTGCGAGCAGCGGCACGAGACTCCATCTGCATGGCCCCAATGAGGCCACTGTCACGCCCACAGTCCACTCACGACCTGGCGCGGGTCTCTTCTCTCGCCCTGTACGACTCCATCGGTCACCTGCCGGAGATGATGCACGCTCCCTCCCACGCCTACACTCCCGACCCCACTGTGCACCTGGGGCACAAAGAGAGCCCCTACGAGGCCTACTCCCACTACCAACCTTCACCACACAAAATCACGCAGTTTTAACTAACAGTGACTTAATGTTTCCTGGTACACAGACGAGGTGTGAGTATTCATGCCTCGTGACGCCACCCTCAGGTCTCCCTCAACCCGCTGCCAGGTAGCTGCTGATTATCGGCCTTTAAAAATGGCAATGTCTATAGTAGTGTTTTATAAGTCAAAATGTTATGGATTCATTTACTGCAATAAAATGGACTACAATAAATAATGTTTTACTTCATCCTTAATGGTCGTTACTTTCACGCATTTTCTCTTCTCTTTTGTTTCTTCTCTTTAAGCGAGTTACAACGTTAGTAATTTCACTATTTCAACAACATTTAAAGCAATTATATATATATATATATATATATATATATATATATATATATATATATATATATATATATATATATATATATATATATATATTTTTTCACATTGGCCATCCGGGCTGGGTTACTGACCCACATCAGGGCCCTGAGGAGAATATATAATAATAATATTAATAATAATAATAATAATATATAATAATAATAATAATAATAATAATAATAATAATAATAATAATAATAATAATAATAATAATAAATACGAAAATTAAAAAAAATAAATAAATAAAGAGTAAGAAACAATATATATGTATGTTGTGTTGTCAAAGTAAGAGAAACAATTGGAACCCTGCAATTGTGTGTAAATGCGACAGAAAGTCAGATGAGCAACCTGGGAATTGGTCACAATATTCGTGATGCCTATGGCAGCAGGGTCTACCATTAGACAACACATTATGCTTCCAATATCTTCCCAGGCGGTAGTACCTCCCTGTTTGGTAGCGGCCAACTACCTACTTCCTGCATACATAAATCCCAAGTGACAGGGGTGAGAAAAAGTTCAGTGGAAGGACAACAGGTGGATGGAAGTGAGTGTAGGTGTAGAAACAGCTGCCGTGGCTTAACACAGCGAGCCTGATTGTTATCTCTTTAGTTCAATATCTACCTATATATCTGACTATTCACGTCTGGTTGGTATAACATGAGTTTGTAAAAAATAAATAATTTCTAAGGTCAATTTTGGAGGTGGAGCCAGGTGTGCCTTCCCCCTATAGTTTATAATATTACTATTATACCGGTTGTTAAAATATATATTATATCATTGTACTGTATAAGCAAACTACCATGCCAAGCACTGGATCAGGTTCAGATACATTCAGGAGCCAGTGCATGCCCAGTACTTGCCAACAGTGCGTAATAGAGACGTAACCGATCGCCCAAGCGGCTAACGAGCCGATGAGTGGTGAAGAGGATAAAGGTGAAGGCAAGACAGCACGTACAGAACTGTATAGTTCCCCCTAAAGAGATAAGAAGAAAACTAAATTTACGGACAACTTATTTAATGGTAAACTTGAGTAAATTTGTGTCTGCCTCTCTCGTGGTTGTAGGTAAATTGATCACTAATCCTAATAGTATAGGGTCCTCTATATTTTAACTTAAACACTAGAGTTTAACAAGATTGGGACACATTTGGACTGAGCTGCAATTCTAGTGATTAGTTTAGGGTGAGGCTCATTAGACCCGGTGTATAGTTCTGATTGTTATGGTTCGTTTGGGCCTATGAGAACTAAGGTCCATTTGACCAGTCATCGTGCCCCGACCGTTAAGCGACAGACAATAAAATTCACAGGTGCAAATATAACTGATATGATCTAGTCTGTTTACACACACACGTGCACACATGTAAACCTACATGTACTCACACACGCACATACACCAAAAAATACTTGGAACAGCGCCCCATCTGTTGGTAATCAGAGCAATTTGTTCATGAAGCTTCAGATTTACAATAATGTTTTGGCTCTAAACTTCTTAACGAGAATAAACATATTACATACACATCCCCCGTGTTCCTCATGGTTACACTTGCCTCCGTCCCTGTTGTCTCTTGATTTATCTTTCTTTATATGGAACAATTGTTGTACAAATGTCACTACAAATACTCTGAAAACCCATCGTCATGTATATTCTAGTTTTCAGCCTCATCTGACTGTCTCTCAGGGCTTCATACACAACAATATTGTTCTTATACTCAGGACGATGTGAAGTGCTCACCAGTATTGACCTTAACCCACTTCACTCTCTCCAGGATGATCCTTAACTCTTGTATTGGCTCCTCTGATCTCACTCCCCTCACACCTACTTCTTAAGTTCCTGTCATAACCAGAGCGTAATTTCAGTCGAGTAATTCCCCTGTTCTTACAATTTCTTCCCCAGCTTTGAGAATAATAATAATTTCAACTTTTTTTTATATACTTGCCGACTTGGATCCATCTCCTGTTATTTCGGAGTTGGAAGTTTTCTTATTCTGAAGGTCTGCAACAGCCGCGTGTGACAACCAAGGTAATGCCAACAGTGTACAGCAGATTATATCATTATAATGTTGTAGTCACTATCTCCACTTCTCACACAACCACTGTAAAAACCTCGACCACAGTAATTACATGACAGAAATTTCCTTGGTTCCTTAACACACCCAAAACCACAACACCTCGGGGATTTTTAACAACGTCTTCAACTGTACCATGTGAGTATTCTATTCATGAGATTCGTGGTTTGGGTGACTGTCACTAGAGGACACTACTGACGTGCTTGGTGCGGTTGTTGTTGTGACGGGTCTTGTGGGCGTGTTTTAGAATGGAGAAGTTGATGTTAATATAATTATCAGAGTGTCTAATATTAGGAGAAATATTAAGGAAGAATATTACCTCGTGATTCTAATTCATTATATATTTAACAAGGACGAATGAGCTAACCAATCACCTGTGTTTATGCTTAGTCTTCGTCACTCGTCAGTTGATTAGACGGTCGGGCGGTCATTCACTTCTCAGGACAAACAGATACGGGATATACACTGACCTCTAGATATAACTGAAAGAGCACTTAAAAGAGTCCACAGATGGTGTTCTCACGAGTTTTCAGGTCTTACTACATTGGCATTAGTTATGACAGTTTACAAGACCTTGAGAACTTCATTGTCAACCTCGTAGACTTTCTGGCTGTACAGTACATGACTCACCCGAGACCGCCACAAATTGGACGAGTTACAAAGATGAGGAAGTGTGTGTGTGTGTGTGTGTGTGTGCGCGCGTGTGTGTGTGTGTGTGTGTGTGTGTGTGTGTGTGTGTGTGTGTGTGTGTGGGTGTGTGTGTGTGTGTGCGTGTGTGTGTGTGTGTGTAGTGTTCCTGTTTCTTGTCTTGAGTCTGACCTGCTTCTCTTTACAGTTCTCAAGCTTCACTCTTTGTATTTCCCTTTCTTCTCTTCTTAATGTTAATCCATCACTATTAAATTTAGGAATGGAATAAATTTAATTGCTAGTGAGTTGAATAAGAAGAAAGAGAGATATCCCATCACCCACATCACCAATACTATCAAGTGACTCAAGAGTGGAGATGAGGCACAGATATCGCATTATCCACACCTTCAATGTCAACAACCCGGCTACACGCCCTCACTCACGCCCTCACTCACTCACTCACTCACTCACTGCAATTGGAAAATAGTCGGTCGAGCATACTTCAGTTAAATCATAATCGACGGTGATGGCTCTAGTGTAGAAGCCAACCAGAATTAATTTTTTTTTTACGTCGATTTGGCTTTATTACCAAGACTTGGTGAGGGGACACGCTCACCTAGATGATCTGCAAGAGTCACGGGTGATATGCCATGAACGACGGGCGTAAACAAGTCTATTGCTACCCTCCTGCGTCGTCTGCCTCCGTGTTTACTGACAGACTGACTGCAAACACCTCGCGTTTATGAATGGAGGAACACCATCACCACGATACGATATGAAGGGGGATTTATGAGTGTTTGCTCCGAGAACTTCACAATCAATATTTACAGTAATCTATCGTCTATAAGTATGTATTCACTAGTAGCCATTAAAGTTGGAAGCTATAATAAACGACGCTGCATTAATTAGGTTCCTCAGGTGTGTAAAAGTGTTTTTACCTGGTGGGAAAATACGTAGTCAAGACCATGAGCTAAAGAAGACGAATTTTTCTTTGCCTCTGATGTGAGAAGCAATATGTCTTAAAAATAGAACCTGTAATGAGCGGGGGCGAGGCGTGAGAAGTGAGAGAAGATGATAATGAGGAGGAGGAGGGGAGGAGGAGGAGGGGAGGGAGGAGAGGAGGAGGAGAAGAGGAGGAGGAGGGGGAGGAGGAGGGGGAGGAGGAACACACTAGACTTATGAAAATGGTGGGAGGTGGACAGCAGGTGTCACGGCTCTTCCACGACAGGGAGTAAGTGGCTGCAATTTTCTAGCCGGGACAAGACGATGAAGATCAAAAAGACTCAAAGGAACACACTAAGTGGCTCCATACTGATATTGTTCTTGTATTAAGTTCCTTACTGATGCCAAGTTTTTATATTTTACGAAAGAAAAAACAAAAAAACTGTAGTGTCTCTATCCTGGGAAAAAATGGTGGAAATTTTATCATAATTTAGAACCTTTGTGAAAAAAATACAGTATGTGAGTGTATCCACCACGCCCCTGTGAGACATACCCCCCTCACACATGCACGTGTGCGTGTGTGTCCATCACCCAGCCTAGCGCGCATGTGTGTGTGTGTGTGTGTGTGTGTGTGTGTGTGTGTGTGTGTGTGTGTTCTAACGCCAGAATGAACCGGTTATATGGAGTAATATAACACGTCAGAAAGTCGAGAGGTATAATGCGCGTCACACTCTAATAATTATAGAGAACACGTTATAAAATCACCTATAAATTACACACAGTTATTCCCCCGACCATCATTTGATCATAAATTGTTCTTAATCTTTGTACAGAACTTTAACCTTCATCCCATTTCTCCTTCGTTAACCACACTCTACATTAACCAGTCCACTTTAACGAATAAAACGACCCATATAACTAATACCATTTAAAACACCTAAAAAAACAAAATATAATGATGAAATATTAAAAAAAAACCCAGAAAAATACAGATAAAGTTAAGAGAAAAGGAACTAGTGACAAAAACAATTAAGATGACTTGTTGATCAGCCTGGAGAGGGAGGAGGGCAAAGATGAACCAATATCATGCGTGTACTACTCACCCAGATTCTCTGCATTTTTGGAGCGTGTAGGGAGATGATTAGGTGCTGTGACGCGTGTAGAGGGATGGCCAGGTGGTGTTAGGGGTATGGGAGACGGCTAGGTGCTGTGGAGAGGTGGCTAGGTGCTGTGAGGGGTATGGGAGATGGCTAGGTGCTGTGGAGCGTATGGGAGATGGCTAGGCGCTGCGGGGCATGTGGGAGATGGCTAGGTGCTGTGACGCGTGTAGGGGGATGGCTAGGTGCTGTGAGGGGTATGGGAGATGGCTAGGTGCTGTGGAGCGTATGGAAGATGGCTAGGCGCTGCGGGGGCGTGTAGTAGATGGCTAGGTGCTGTGGAGCGTAAAAATCTCAGTTAGGAGGATTTTCTATGCAATGAAACCCTATAGTCGTTGCCATAATGATCTACTTTACAATAAGGAACGACAAGAGGAACCCCGCCTCCAGGAGTCAGTTTACCATCAGTGTCACTCTCTACCTACTGGCTACGACGAGGAAGTGAGGTAATAGAGTACAGGGAAGTAATGTGTGTGTGTGGGTGGTGAGGGTAAATGAGGCTCGAGGGAGGAACTTAGGTGAGTTGTGAGGTAGAGAGTGTGGGGTTATACAGTACCAGAGAGGTGTTAGGTAAAAGTGATATCTGGTAACTTGTCGCTCGGGACTAAATTAAAGTTCTACTCTACACGCTTATCATATCTTCCCGCCATTTAAGTCTTCCCGTCAACCAGGTCTTCTCGTTAATCAGGTGTTCCCCGCCAATCAGTACTTCTTTTGCTGTAACATGAGGAAAAAGTCACTTAGTTTATACCGTAATAATGATTTCTTTGGCTTCTGTAGGATTACCTGTTATTATTAGCCTTACCTGTGTTAGTATGGTCAGGTCTCTCTTATTCATCACCTGAGGATTAACTCCCCTCCCCCCCCCCTCTAGCTTATTTAACTGATGATGAACGCTCCCTGGGATTAGTATTAGGGTGGTTAATCTGAAGGTGAAATAAACTGGCGGGTCTCTAATCATCAGATGGTTTTTCCTTACCTGTATATATATTAATATGGGAGATGAAGCCTCGGGGTGATAAACAGAGACGAGGAAGGAAGACCAGACCTTAGTGATTAATCTAAGTAACGAATAAAGAAAAAAACTTCATCTATATCTCATGTGTGAATAAAAAAAAATAATAATCTTAGGTTAACAAATAACTTAAACTTCATTTTGTTGATTTCAGGTCAGTGTTGTGGTTGTTGACCTGTGTCCCTCAACAAGAAAGTTCTTCAAGCGTGTAAACTATGGTAATTCATTGCTATATTTAAATTTCTACTTGTCTTGAGGAAAATCCCTTTATGTTTATCTATGAGAAGGGAAAGATTTCGTGAAGTCTTACCCAGTATAAGCAACATTACATCTCCTATATGAGAATTTATGTCTCAGAGATGAACGTGAGGAGAGAGAGAGAGAGAGGTTTTTATCTTGAAATTTGAAAATATCACCACTAGTGTCACTCTTGTGTGGATGACTTTGGTAACTTGTGAAGGCTTTCTCTTTATAATAACCTAACCTAACCTAACCTAACTGTACCAGATGTAGTGTTCGTGGTTATAGACTATAGGAACCAGATTCTATAGAAATTTTAGTAAACTATATTAAGGTTATATACATACTGTATATAAGAGAGAGAGAGAGAGAGAGAGAGAGAGAGAGAGAGAGAGAGAGAGAGAGAGAGAGCACTAAAGCTGTACCCTACTTTCTCAACACCCGCAGCTGCCAGGGATAAATTAAACAAAAACATACACCGTAGGACAATCACCACTAGAATACTCCTGTCATTCCTAGGCACGGAATGGAGACACCACATATCTCATGATACCTTAACAAAATTCAACATACATCATTAATAGCCTACATCATTGTTTATACATTCCAAAAGATGTGATTTATGTAAACATTACCTGAATTATGAAAGATATGAGCATCAGGAGGATAGAATGTTGTGAAAAAAGAGCCAACAGCTGTATTCATAAATTCACTAATAAAAAAAATAGTTATATACGGATAAAATTATATTAATTTACCGTCAATTTAATATTTATTCTCTTCCCTATTTTTTTCAGGGAATTACGAATTATTATTTGTTATTGTAAAAACCAGGTTAAAAATATACGAAAAAATGATCGAGTTTGATCTTATTGACAAGACCTTCAATGGCGGACTGTGGGATTATGACACTAAATTATTTATATCAAACAAGAACCTAACTAATCTAAATTAACTCTCTTAGGCTTCTTCTTTAGTTGGGTTTGGTTAGGTTAAGTTACATAATTTAAGGTAAATAAGTTAGATTAATTAGATTGGGATAGTTTGGTTAGGTTAGTTAGGATTGGGTCATCATCTCTACCGCCATGACTATAATTCAACTTAGTAGTGCATGATGAGAATGACGCCATACCGTTCCAATAAAATATTAATATGAAGGATATTTACTTTTACTCTAACGTTTCCAATAAAAAAACAATGAAAACACAAAACAATAATAAGTAAAAACCGTACCTGGGTTAAGGTCGCCGTCCCTAAAAAATGAGAACATTTAAAGCAGGATGTCTGGTCAGTATATTTCGGGGCATTTTTTATATTAACATTCATAATTTAGTTTATTGACGTTTATATTCTAGTTATGATTATTTATATAGTGTATGTATGTATGAGTATATTTCTTTGTCTTCGTTATAGTAATTCAGAGACGTAGCTCCTATACGACTTTATGTTATATATATGTATTTTAAGTATTCACAAACTGTTGAAGTATATGACAGAGAATATAACGATAAACTCCATGGGCATATATAGTTTTGAGATATCTTTCATCATGAATGTAAAAGCGTTATTAATGATGAATGATAAGAGTCATTCATGCATGTCCACATCCGGTGTTGTGTAAGGCAGGCAGGCAGGCAGGTACCACGATACACCCTACAGTAGCTACCATGATACACCTACAGTAGCTACCATGATACACCTAGAGTAGCTACCATGATACACCTACAGTAGCTACCATGATACACCCTGCCACAGTACTGCACTTAGTCAACAAACTTCTCAGCTTCACCTAAATGTAATGGACGAGAGTCGTAAAGAAATAAAAATATATAATACAGTAAACTTCACTCGTAGGACATCGTAACACATCACTATACCTTACACGAATAAAACCAGAGAGAAATGGATGTGTTTATATATCTCAGTTTTAAAGGAACAAGCTAACTGTCCACGTAGATAAGACTTAATTTTGATTTATAAAACAGTTAATATTCTCAAGCGTAACACTTGACTTAAACAAAATTCCATATGTAAGTAATATATATTAAAGTGGTTCTTAACTTTTTTTTCTCTGGTCGATGTATTGTAGCTGATAGAGTCAGTGTGATTCAGCCAATGTCTATGTTTATCTATGTCATCAAATAATGGTACATATGACAAATTCTGTTTACACTCAATGTATTTCTGACCCCTCGAAATGCATCTCCTGTACCCCGCTCTCCCTAGCGAGGTAAACGTACACTCGCAACAAAAAGTATCGGTGCGTACTGTAGTGTGAACAATTTGAGACCAGTGACGATAGGTATTGGGAAAGGCGAGTTGTTCCAGCTGTATGTTGGCAGCCCTGATTGTCAGCCATATGGCAACACTTAGTGGAGGGGGGGGGGTGGTTATGAGGATACACTTACCAACCTTCCCGACATATCACAGTGTATACGTATCGTTTCGGAACACGTCGATCTCACCATGCACCGATACATTTTGGTGGGAGTGTACCTTCATTGTACCTCAGGGTCAAAACCACTGTATTAGACTTCATGTATTCAAGTACAGGGCCGGCACTGCTCTCGACAGACAGCCAGACAGCCAGCCAGCCAGCCGTAAAATTAGGTACTCATTTACAGCTGGGTGGATTATGGGATTGACTGGTAATTAGACTCCCAGTATTTTCACTCCAGGCTATTTTACTCCCCACTCATATCACTCCCGGTTATTTTACTCCCCACGCATATCACTCCCTTCAGTTACGTACCAATGTTTCGATATGAATGTTAACTTTGAAGACAGAAGAATGATGAGCACGACTGAAGAAAGTTTAATGTCTTCTGGGTAACAATAACGACAAGAAGTAGTTTAAGATTGAAAGCTTTTAATGATAGATAGAAGCCACATAACTAGATGGACTTTATACTAACAATAAATAACTTCAATCACTTTCAATAATGTTCAATAAATATCCCTTTTAATATTGACACTGTGTTCTTAAATGTTACTTTGATTTATTTTTTTTACGTAAATATAGATTATCTTTTTATATAATAGTTATTTTTATTGATTATTTTTTTTTTTACCTCAACAAATTATTTCAGGAGATTTACACTACAGGGGAACCGAATTACTAGGACTGTATTCTCTTAAAACATTGGCTGTATCTTGTATCCACTTAATGAACAGATTAGTAGTTGTGTTATAAGAGTGTGGTAATACTCGCTACATAAATGAAATGAGTAATATAGAGAGAATAAAAAAAAAATAGGTTTATGCGTGTTTTTTCCTTTAGGCTGTTATCCAATTAGGCTTTAACAATGGAATTCTCTCTCTCTCTCTCTCTCTCTCTCTCTCTCTCTCTCTCTATCCCTTTCTCTCTATTTTTATCCATTTTTGTCTATTTCTCTATCGGTCACCCTCCTCTATCTATCTCCCTTCACGAATATGCAAATTATGAACACAAGAGATACATTGATAAAATTGAATTAATTCCTTCCATCCCACGGGGGTAATTTATATACATTTGTCACTGAGAAAATTGAATTAGTGTGACAAGACAGAATAAATAGGATGGCTGTAGTTATATGCAAACCCTAGCTGGCAACACTGATTTCTGAGAGAGAGAGAGAGAGAGAGAGAGAGAGAGAGAGAGAGAGAGAGTAGAAATTGATGAACCCCCCAGTAGCAAGGTTCAGGGATCTCGGGAGAGGCTGTGGATTGAATACTTGAGTCCTGAAGCAATAACACAGCCCAGACGAGACACTGAGAGGCCCGGCCCACACCACGCTCTGATGTTAGTACCCGCACCACACTACCCTCTGATGTTGTACCCGCACCACACTACCCTCTTATGTTAGTACCTGCACTATACTACCCTCATGTTAGTACCTGCACCATACTGACACCTGATGTTAGGTACCCGCACCACACTACCATGTTAGTACCCACTACCCTCTGATGTTAGTACCAGCACCACACTACCCTCTTATGTTAGTACCCGCACCACACTACCCTCTTTATGTTAGTACCTGCACCATACTACCCTCTCATGTTAGTACCCGCACCACACTACCCTCTTATGTTAGTACCCGCACCGCACTACCCTCTTATGTTAGTACCGGCACCACACTACCCTCTTATGTTAGTACCGGCACCACACTACCCTCTTATGTTAGTACCCGCACCATACTACCCTCTTATGTTAGTACCCGCACCACACCAGACACTGATTAATTTACCGTAACGCTTAGATTTTGTTCCTTAATCAACAGTAACTAGGAAAGTGTCGCCTTGCCTCCTTCCCAAACATCCTCGTGTCGTCCGCAAACTTGACAACGTGGCTCATATATTTTCATCATTAACGTCAATCACAAACAAAGTGGGACCCAGGGCAGAGCCTTATGGTACTCCACTGGTAACTTTCTTCCATTCAGATTTTGCTCCATTTATTACCACCCTGTTTTCGAGCCGGTTGTTAATCTACTTCATTATTTTGCCTGTAATGTCACGTGCCTAGATCTTGGAGGCTAGCCGTACATCACATCACATCACATCACATCACATCACATCACATCACATCACATCACATCACATCACATCACATCACATCACATCACATCACATTACAGCAAGGTATACCAATTTGACATCGGAAAAGCCATGTTGTGTATGATTGATTTGTGTCTTTGTGAGAGCAGAGACACCACTTAAGAGAAGAGGAAGAATAGGAGGAGGAGGAAGAAAAAGGGCGTCGGATAATGGAGGCGACAGAGGAGGAGGGGGAGAAAGAGGAGGAGGAAAAGAAGAAAGAGGAGGAGGAGGAGAGAGAAGAAAGAGAAGGAGGAGGTCGACTCTGTGTACCAGCTGGCCAGGACAGACAAACTCGATTATAACACTAAGGGTGATGGTGGTAGTGAGGGTGGACGAGTATTACTGGAGAGTTTAGCCCCCCAGCACATTGTCTCCAGCACGAGAAGAGACTCCAAGAACCATCCTAGACTCAGAATTATGAAGCATATTTTTTGTGTTTTGTTTATTATGATATATTGTAGTTATGTTTATCCTAACTTTTTTTTATGGGATGAGAGGGTAAAAACCATACGTCCTCAATCTTCAATGTTAAGTTAATCTAATGTAAGGGTGATTACTTTTTCTTTCGGGGAAGTTTTTTTTTTTCTTAGGGTAGGGATTTTTTTTTTCCAGGGTGGGGATTTTTTTCTCAGTGTAGGGATTTTTTTTTCTCATTGTGGGGATTTTTTTTCCAGTGTGGGGATTTTAGTCATTTATCCATTCATCTCTTTAGGGTTTGTTTATTTTTTTCTTATGTTTGTAATTTGTATCATAACATACTGTGGTTCTTTGTGTTTTAATGTGATTTACAGTTTCTTAGGTGTCTGGAGAGAGAGAGAGAGAAAGAGAGATTTTCTTTATTTCTGTATAAGAGTGTACGAATAAAAATTAATTCTATTCGTCAGCTGAAATATCAAATTGACGGGTATTTTCTCAATAAACATATCCACCAGTCTGTCAACTTGTCTGTCAGTCTGTCTGTCACCAAGTTAAGAGACAGAATCTCCTCAAATTCACATCACGGCTTCATCTCATCAACCTCTGGGATGATGAGTTTGAAGATGAGTGACCTTGACTTATTTATCAAGGTTAATTTTGGCTAGTTGTAGTTGACGTGTTCTCAGGGGTTAATATGTACTACTTTGGCTTCGATCTTGTTTTTGTTTTAATTTCACTTAGTTGTTACACCTCGCAATACACCTGTGGCCTCTCTCTCTCTCTCTCTCTCTCTCTCTCTCTCTCTCTCTCTCTCCTACATAGATGTCTCCACCAACACCGTCAGCCACCGTCTCCGTCAGCACACTTCAATAACGTGTCGGGAATGTCATCAATAATCATAATTCATGCATGTCAGCAATCAGGGGTTTGTTTGTAGTTGTCCTAAGGTTAGTGGTGGTAGTTGGTGATGCTAGTATTTGTGATTGTTGTGTCTTTGGGGTGGAGGGGGTGGTAGTGATGTTGGTAGTAGTTGTGGTTGTTATTTCTGAGGATGGTGGTTGTGGCGACGGCTTCCTATCATCATCCTGGAGGTGGTAATGGGCGAAGGAGGTAGTAGCAGTGGTGTAGGTGATATTAACTGCGGTGGTTCCTACGCCTAGTGAAGGAGGCGGTGAAGGAGGTGGTTCACGAGAGTCACGTTGGAGAGGAGTTACTCTGGAGACCGGTGGTGTAGCCCAGGAGACACACCTGCATGGAGATAAGAGAACGAAGGTCTTTGTGTATCGTGGTGAGAAGAGAGAAGTTAAAGGAGGGGAAATGGTAAGGGGGAGGAGGGGAAGATGGTGAAGGGGGGAAAGGAGGAGGAGATGGGAGATGGTGAAGGATGTGGGGAGTGGATGAGGTGAGAGGAGGATATGATGAAGAGTGTTGGAAGGGGAAGGGGTGATGGTGTCGTGAGGGATGAGGGAGAGGGGAAGGGGAGAAAGGAAGGGGAGAGGGAGAAAGCTATTGGGAAAGGGTGGAAGAGGAAGTGACAATGGGAGATGGTGAACGGTGAGGAGAGGGGAAAAATGGTGAAAGGTGTGTGGAGGAGGAGGAAGAGAAGGGGAGGAGGCAAGGTGAGAGGAAGCGTAGAAAGAGGAAATGGAGGAGAGGTAGGATGAGAGGAAGGATGGCTGCTGTGAGAGAAGGAAAAATGAAGAGGCATGTAGGAAGGAACAGAAAAAAATGGGGAGGGATGTGGGGAGGAATGGTCAGGGGAGACGGGGAGGAAAGGGCAAATAAGTTATTAGAAGCAGTTGAGAGAGAGAGAGAGAGAGAGAGAGAGAGAGAGAGAGGGGAGACGTATCATAAGTTCAATATTAGGTTGACGAGAGTAATTTAAGATAAGGTCAGTTCACTCACTGTCATCACGCAATTAAATGTTGGCTGGACTTAATCAATAACAAACTATTAAATAATTAGTAAACATTTTATAAGACTTTTTATCAATATTATATAATTTTTTTCGAGTTATGGACATTTTTAAAAGATTGGTATCTATCCTGTGAGCAATTATCACAAATAAATTATAAAGAAAAAAATAACATTACATCAGAGTTCAAAGTTAACATGATATTTTTTATCGTGTGTAATGTGTCTCCTCCCTCTCCTCTCTCTCTATCTCTCTCTCTCTCTCTCTCTCTCTTTCTCTCTCTCAGACTCTGATGGATTCTAATTGTACTGTTTTTCTTAAGGAAGGAGGGGGGAGGAGAAGGGAGATGATAAGTAAGGAGGGAAGAAAGAAGTAAAAAGAGAACGAGGTGGGTGTGGAAGAAGGGAGGAAATGAGGAAATAATGGGAATGCCTAGGAGGGTGGGGGGTGTTAGAGAGAGGGTGATTCAGAGGAAAGAAATTGAGGTTAGTGGGGGGGGAGGTGTTGGAGGGAGGTCTAGTGCCGTTCAGTGTTTCCTATAAGAATTTCTCTCTTGGTGATCAAGTGGTAAGGGAGAGAATCGCTATACTAATGACATCATAAGACAGAGAATGGTATGTTGAGATTTAATTTACCCATCTCCCTCCTCTTTCTCTCTCTTTCTCTCTCTCGCTCTCTCTCTCTCGTTCTCTCTCTCTCTCTCTCTCTCTCTCTCTCTCTCTCTTTCTCTCTCCTCGCTCCTCTCTCTCTCTCTCTCCTTACCCCTGTCTCCCCCACATACCTACCAGCAGAGGTCAGGGAGATTCTAGCTGGCCAGCTCCTGGGCAACGCTTGTTGAGTGCACAATGAAAAGTTACAGGAGTAGTGGATACTCATTAGCGTTATCACCACCAGCTTGAAGATCCTGGCAGAGTAAAGTGAAGATTCTGTGAGTTATGTGAGAAGATCACCAACTAATTGAAGTGAAGATCCTGTGGTAAAAGTGAAGATCCTGTGAGTAGAGTGAAGATCACCTTGAGTAAAGTGAAGATCCTGTGAGTAAAGAGTGAAGATTCTGTGAGAGTAAAAGTGATGAAGATCCTGTGAGAGTGAAGTGAAAGATCCTGTGAGTAAAGTGAAGATCCTGTGAGTAAAGAGTATGAAGATTCTGTGAGTAAAAGTGAAGATCCTGTGAGTAAAGAGTGAAGATCCTGTGAGTAAAGTGAAGATCCTGTGTGAGTAAAGTGAAGATCCTGTGAGTAAAGTGAAGATCCTGTGAGTAAAGTGAAGATCCTGTGAGTTATGTGAAGATCCTGTGAGTAAAGTGAAGATTCTGTGAGTTATGTGAAGATCCTGTGAGTTATGTGAAGATCCTGTGAATAAAGTGAAGATTCTGTGAGTTATGTGAAGATCCTGTGAGTAAAGTGAAGATTCTGTGAGTAAAGTAAAGATCCTGTGAGTTATGTGGGAAAGTATTAAAAAAGAATGGTGAAAATCCTAAGAAAAAGTAGTAAGAAGTACGAGAAGTTGATGATTATTGATGTAATGATGGTTGTTGTGGTGATTATGGTGGTAGTGGTGGTAGTGGTGGTGATGGTAGTGGCGGTGATGATGGTGGTGGAGGTAGTAGTAATATTGATGGTGGTAGTGATAGTTATCGGGGTGGTGATTGTGGTGATAGTGGTAATGGTGGTGATAACTTTTAGACGCTGGTAGTAGTGGTGTTGGTAGTGGTGGTTGTGCTGAAAATGAGAAGACAAATAGTCTCGTTATTGCCATAGCGGTAGTTGTGGTTGTGTTATAAATGATGATGATGATGATGATGATGATGATGATGATGATGATGATGATGATGTGTCTGGCAAAAAACGTAGCTGGCTGGCGGTAACGATGATAGTGGCAATGGTGATGGCTGCAGTGTAATTTGAATGAAAATGGAAATGTTATTATTGTCAGGAAAAAGAAACGACGTACCGAAAAAGAGAGAAAGAAAGAAAGAAAGAAAGATAGATTAAGAGAGAGAGAGAGAGAGAGAGAAAAAGAAAGATTAAGAGAGAAAGAAAGAAAGAAAAAGATAAAATTGAGAGAGAGAGAGAGAGAGAGAGAGAGAGAGAGAGAGAGAGAGAGAGAGAGAGAGAGAGAGAGTATATATCACCCCTCCACAGCCACAGTAAAAAAAACAAAAAACATTATCTCTCTCCCGGGGCAAAACATCGACCCACCAAACTGAGCCAGACGTATTTCCAGTGAATGAAATCGTTTTTTTTGTTCCTAGAATGAAAAATGCGAGACCATCCATCAATCACTGACGCTCATTAACACTTCATACATTTTACATTATACATTATGCATTATACATTCTCGTTCTGTATATTATAACTTCTATAAAGGGTAGCTCATGTATTTGTTGCCCCCAAAAAACTATCTATACAAAATTGTGTTGAAAATATATGACACAACGGGCGAAGGATTTTGACAACCTTACCGAGACAACAGGAGTCACAGTGTTCATTCTGGGATTCATTGATCACCCCAAGTACAGATAGTTTTTTGAGTGACTGTACGGGACCCATCTAAAATGAATTAGTCTTATTATTACTCTGCCTGAAGTTCTATTTCTCCTGAAGGTGGTTGTCCTGAAGGGTCCTCTTGATTTTCGTCTGAGTCTTGTTGCCTTTCAGGACCGCTACATCTGCCAAAACCTTGATATTTTTTCAGAAGCACTTACACAGGTCGCCATCCTGAACCCCTGAAATTCTTTAGTCTACCTGAAGCCTTGACCTGATGACCTCCTGAAGCTTGACATGAAGCTTACACCAATCAGAGTCTAACTGCTCCTCTTGAAACTTGAGATAAAACCCTGACCTGCAGCCCTGATCTGAAGCCCTGATCTGAACCCCTGACCTGAAGCCTACACCACTCAGAGTAACTGCTCCTCCTGAAACCTGAGTTGAAGACCCGATTTGAAGCTCTGACCTGAAGCCTTGGGTGTAGAGGTACTGCGGCTGGCCAGGGAAGAGAAGGGAGGTAGCTGAAGCTCTTGAAGCCACATGGGTAGGGAACTCCCCCACCAGGAAGCTGCAGATCATCCCCACCAACACCCACGAGAGGCGCCGCTGGTCCTGCAAGGGGAGGTGCTGTAGTGAAGGAGGGGAGGAGGGTTGTGTTCGTGTACTAGGGGAAGAAGGGTATTAGTGGGTGAAGGGGAAGAGAATCCATTCATTTATTCATTCATTCATTCATCCAATCATCCATCCATCCATCCACTGTGACTCACGAAGCAAGAAATCTCATCCATCCATCCATCCAACCATCCATCCATCCATCCATCCACCCCAAAAGACTCACAGTGCAGGAGACGAGAGGCCTGGGAGGGAGGGAGTCTCGACGAGGGCACCAGAGAGCGTGTAGGAGGAGGAGGTTCCCCAGCAGTAGGGTGACGGCAGGGACAAGACCCAACACTACTAGACGCACCCAGTTGTGTACGGTGTAGTACCTGAAGGTGGAGGAGGAAGAGATCAGCGTTATGGATGAAGTAGTTAAGAGAGAGAATTTTTTCCTGGACAAGAGATGTAGCACACTAACTCCCTACCTATACAGTGTGCCTAATATTTCCTATGCTGGAGAAAGAGAAATAAATAGACCAATTCTCACCTCTCTGAATACAAATTCCCAGAAATAAATCGAAAGAAAATGATAAGAATGCATGAAAATGTGAAAGAAATTATAATAAAACTATAGAAAGTACAGACGAATTAAGAGAAATGAAGAGAAAATGATTAGAAAGTAGAGAGGAATAAAAAACAAAAATTCCCCCCCTAGAAAGCAATGAGAAAACACAAACAATAAATAAAGTTATGTGAAAGCATAAAGAAACCACAGATGAAAAAAGAAAGTCATAAGAAAGCACAAACAAATACAGCTAAGTCAAAGCAATAACAAAATCACAAAGAAACAAAGAAAGGTACATGATAAAAATATAAAAGCAGAATAAAATAAAGAAAGTTATATGAAAGCACAGAGAAAGTGGTTCGGGCAGTATTAGAAAGCGAAGGGACAACGATTTAGTATTCATAAGCTGACGTGTGGGGGCTGAAGGTAAACTTTCTGGTCACGAGGTTCATATCCGTCTCCAGTGTGTGTGTGTGTGTGTGTCAGGGAAAAGAAGGGAAGCGGGGAGAGAGGGAGGGAAGAAGAGAGAGAGGGAGGGAAGAAGAGAGAGAGAGAGATAAACATGCAGAATATACATAAAAAACACAAACAAGTGCATTAAAACACACACACACACACACACACACACACACACACACACACATCTCACCTGGAACTAGCAAAGTCACTATAGGCCAGGTGTCCAGGAGCGACGGTGAAGGTGAAGCAATAAGGTACGTTGAACACCACAGAGCCTAAGAGCACCAGCAGGCAGGTCTTGTGGGCGACGGAGGCGGTGCAGAGGGTGCGGGAGAGGAAGGGGGTCCTGATAATGGCTACTCTCTCCACCGTCACGGCCACCAGCGTCGCTATGGATACTGTCGTGGATGCTCCCCCTGGTGGTAGTAGTAGTAGTAGTAGTAGTAGTAGTAGTAGTAGTAGTAGTAGTAGTAATAGTAGTAGTAGTAGTAGTAGTAGTAGTAGTAGTAGTAGCAGCAGAAGTGGAGATTGTGGTAGAAGTATTAGCAATAGTGGCGACACACACACACACCTCAAATAACAAACTATAACCATCATTTCTCATACTCACACAGACAACATTCACCATAATATAATAATCATTAACCTCAATATACAGGTAGTTGACACATACACACACACACACCATTAAAGGTCAATGACACATAATGGCGTTGAGAGGCGAGGAAAGCGTGATGAGTAAGGAGAGGCAGCAGCGAGACACCATTACCCTCGTCACTACTGAAGGCGGCCACACACACACACACACACACACACACACACACACACACACACACTCACACACACACACACACCTCCAGCGCCAGGTTCCGTTAGAGGGGTGAAGCTGAGTTGACTTTAGGACCCGGTTCAGTGATCTGACGGAGACTCCAGATGTTTGGGTGACAGCAGCGTCAAGAGTGAGTCAACATCACTTATCATCATCACTTTGGCTGGTGCGATGGTAGCTGCTTCCTACCTCACTGTGTGTATGTGCAGAGGTGAGCGAGGGAGATTAAGTGTGAGGGAGCGAGGGAGCGAGGGAGCGAGGGAGGGAGGGAGGGAGAGAGGGAGCGAGGGGGAAAGGAAGCGATGGAGGAATGGAGGGAGCAAGGAAGGGAAGGAGGATGGAGAAAGCGAGGGAGGGGAGGAGGGAGCGAGGGAGAGAGGGAACGATGGAGGGAGGGTAGGGGAATATTTAACGAGTAAATATCACATTTATATACAAGGGATAAACACAAACATTCAGGAGACAAAGACTCAGTTATATAGACAACACATCAGACCATAACGGGTGACCCCTCAGTTAAGTCGGCCACTGTGCCCGTTGCAACTCTCAACTCTAACTTGTATATGTCTACAAACCACTATGTCAACTTTACCAACTCATTTACACAACACATATACTGTTTATAGAAATGACTTTGTATCACCTTGTGGCAGCAGTCTGATAAAAGAATAAAAAAAAAACAAGAAAATAAACATTGCTTAAGGTATGATACGTAATTCTGGGAAATGTTTTGTTGATAATTTACCACAAGGTTCAGTAAATATGTTTGTTTTCCTCATTACTTCATTCTCTTTCGTCAGGGATCACGCCAATCTTAAACTGGTAAGAGAACTGTTAATTCCCTGTCATGCTGATGGTCTCTGTGTACGACCATCAGCCCAGTCTATACTCCAGCTACTTGTGAGGGCTGGCAATTATGTTTGGCTCACCACCATCATACTGAATGAATCCTTTATAGTGGGGAAGGGGAAGAAGAGGGAGGGGAAGAGAAGGAAGGGGAAGAGGGTGGAGGGGAAGAGGAGGTAGGGGAAGAGGATGGAGGGGAAGAAGAGGTAGGGGAAGAGAAGGTAGGGGAAGAGGAGATAGGGGAAGAGGTGGGATAAGAAGAGAAGATAGAGGAAGAGAAGGAAGAGGAAGAGGAAGGAGGAAGTGGAGGTTTACATAACAAGTGGAACCTTGACAAGTGTTACGTAGAGACTTTAAAGACAATAAGTAGAGAGGGAAGTCATCCTAGAGACCTACGTATTGGTACAAAAAAGTAACAGCTACAAGAATTAGACCCAGGTAACACTGCAAAAACATTCAAAGTAACAATTACAGCAGTACGAAATAAGCTCATGCAACACTGGAAGAAGGAGACTCAAATTAACAACGTCATTAGACTCACGTGCCGCTACAAGAAGCTTCAAGTACAGTAGAAAGGAAAATAGAACACAATTAAAGCATGAAGTCACAGAGTCTAACTAAACACTAGAAAATATTTACAGTAAATTATGGAACCCAAGTAGCATTAGAAAGCTCTTACGTAACCTAATGAAGATATCCGAAGGACCTTAGTATGACTGGAAGAGACCAAACATAAACCGTAAGCCATAACGGAGACCGGTAGAACTCTTTCGTGGACAACAGGAAGCGCTCAAACGGAAACAGAAACCCAACAGAAACACAGGAAGGAGATATTCTCTCTCTCTCTCTCTCTCTCTCTCTCTCTCTCTCTCACGAAACTCCGAGGCAAGGAGGGAGGTGGTCAGTACTCACCGACAGGCAGGTGGACAAAGGCGTCGAAACACTTCCAGGCGAAAGAACTGCTCCACACTCCCCTGGCCAGACCACTTAGCAGTATCAGCACCACCGTCACCAGATCCGCCGCAGACAACACTGCTGTCAAGAGGTCAATAGAATATTATAGTTGGGTAGAATATGATGAAATGATATCTTCTATATAGCCATATCTTTGGTAGTGATAACGTGACGGTTAGATATCGCTGATACAAATGTCTCAACAATTCACAAAATTATCTGTACATATTCTAAGAACGACATGAATAAACTTTCTTTCCTTCTTGTTTTATATCTTCTACACCTGATGTATGTATTGTACACTACTAGTCTGGTGTGTGAGAAGTTATAGGCACTGACAAGTAATCTCGTGGGATATTGTCATTCACTTAGGTTAGAGCAATTGAACGCTGGTCGAGTGAGTCTGATTGGTTTTCCTTTTGTTTCTGAGGGATTGGTTGGACGTTTGTGAGCTTCCTTCACGCGGGAGGGAAAGAACTGGGAAGTGGGAGACGAAAGAGTTTGGGGAAGAGAGAGAGAACGGGAACTGTCAGGAGCTATTGGAGACACCCTCTTCCACTACACGGTGTAGCTTTGTTAGTCTTCAGGCCTACGACGATATACACACTTTAATGCCTCTTAACCTTAATGCCTCAGTGTTAACCTCAATGCCTCAGTGTTAACCTTAATCCCTCAGTGTTAACCTCAATGCCTCAGTGTTAACCTCAATGCCTCAGTGTTAACCTTAATCCCTCAGTGTTAACCTTAATCCCTCAGTGTTAACCTCAATGCCTCAGTGTTAACCTTAATCCCTCAGTGTTAACCTTAATCCCTCAGTGTTAACCTTAATCCCTCAGTGTTAACCTTTAATCCCTCAGTGTTAACCTTAATGCCCTTAGTGTTAACCTCAATACTCAGTGTTAACCTTAATCCTCAGTGTTAACCTTAATGCCTCAGTGTTAACCTCAATGCCTTCGTCCGTGTATCTAACAAGACCAGCGCCATCACCTGCAGGGTATGTGGAGAGGAAGGTAAAAATACTCAAGATATTGGGTTTATTTTTTTACAGGGCGCTGATAACAGGGAGCGGTCAGGCAGAGTTGGACGAGGCGCTGAAGAAAATCTGATGAAATTAGAGTCTGGAGTCGCACACACACACACACACACACACACACACACACACACACACACACACACATGCAAGTATTTCAGTATTAAATTCCAGCCAATGATATATTTCAAGACATCATAATAAAGTCATTTTTCGTTTTTATTTAACAATTCTATACATGAATATTTAGATGAAAGACCAATAATAATAATAATAATAATAATAATAATAATAATAATAATAATTATAATAATAATAATAATAATAATAATAATAATAATAATAATAATAATAAAGAAATACATTAACTTAGTGGACAGATAATGATATATATTTCTACCTATAAATATAGATCAGAAATATATTTAACGATAACAGAGTATAATTTAACAGTCACTTAAGTTAACACTCTAACCTACAGTCCCCCCCCCCCTCCACCCTACCTGTGACCCTCAGCTCCAAGGCCAAAAGGTTCTTCCCCTCATATTTATATTCCTCAGGTGTTGCACATCCAAAATTTCGTCGGAATCCTCGCCGTGCTGGACTTGCCAAGAATGCCGTTGAAAAACCTTGGTTCCTTATACGTGGATGTCGCTGAATAACCTCGACCCAATTCCTCAGCCTTTCCAACAGCCACCATCGTCCCCCTCAGGAATGTTGCCCTCCACCACAAGTGTCTGGTGGAAGTCGTCTCAAGAACCTCCTGTACCTGTTGACTTTAAACGGTATGACGAGCTTCAGTTCTTTATTAACTAGTGCTATATATTTACAGGTTGTGTCGGCCGAGTGGATGCATCACTATCCTCCTGTTCTAAGAGTCTCTGGTTCGTATCCAGTTGTAGTGTGTGTGTGTGTGTGTGTGTGTGTGTGTGTGTGTGTGTATAAGTACTATAAATCTGATTCATAACCATCAATTTCGAGCCACTATAGTAAACAATATCTACCCCTTCGTATAGTACCCAGCCACAACACTATAAACAGCTGTCACTTCCACCTGCAGATGACCGTGAAAATAAAACAACCCAATAAATGAAGACGAATCATAAGACATACATTAAAATTTACCCTCATTGGATTTTTACACCGAGATGAACTCCACACGTTGACAGAACCCTCTAATAAAAAAAAGACCCCTCACACCTCTGTCTCCCCTCTAACCCTCGATGTCATAGTAACAATTCTCCCCTCATACCGCTGAGAGCCCTTCAAGACACCTTTCCTCCCCCCCCTCTCACCCCTTCTGTCCCCCCCCCCTACCCTTGAGAGCCCTCCAGGACCCCCAAACTGACCCTGGTATCCTTGTGGCTTGAGAACCATTCAGAGTTTATCCTCATTCTATAAAGACTGAGGTCAACATTGTGTTTATTTATTGGGAAATTGAAATTACAACGTAACTTTAAAACGAGTTACTGGATGATGAGGCTTTGTTATGTATACTGACCCTTAGGTGTTATAGTATACATATGTTACCGTATACATATAGTGGTTTTATAATACATACTGTCCTCATACTTTACACAAAATAACGTAACACAATAAATACAAAATTTATTACAAAAAGTATAGTTTTTTTTTTACAATGTGTCGTTCTGAAATCTCTCCTCCACCTGTATCTGTGTCTTCACCTTGCATGCATTAGTGATTATATCTGTTAATTAAAGCTAGAGATTTGTATTATCCTAGTGGGGGGAGGGAGGGAAGGAGGGGGGGAGGGAGGGAGAGAAGGAGGGAGACAGGGAAGGAGGTAGGGAGGGAGAGGTTAACATGGTGGCGTGGTCAGCTCCTTAACGCAAGGACTATCATAAAGGGTTAAAGAGTTGTTGAGTTTTTATGACAGGAGGATGGAGGAGACACAGTGATAAGACACATACTAAGGAACAGAGTTGAGAGAGAGAGAGAGAATAACAATGGATGCTTAATATATATTTTTTTACTAAGGTCTTAACTCAATCTTTAATTTACTCCTCCAATCACATCAAATAAACACATATATAATATAAAAATAATAAAATAACATATAATTAATGTTATAAAGGGAATCACAAACACATTTCAGTGAATCGGTGTCAGAGGTTAACCGTTCAAAACAAGCAGTGACTCGGGAATCTCTCACCATTACGTCCTGGGTTCAATCTCTGGCTGAGGATAGATATGAGAAGGGTGTTATTCAGTGCAACTCTACAGTATACGAAGCTTCACAAGTGCCGTCGAGTACTCCCGTGTCTTTCTGTACCAAGACTGGACAATAAAAGTCATAACAAAGAACTATTTGATAAGTGATGGTGGGATAAAATAGATAATAACGACAAAAATCTGTTATCAGTGAATAATTGTTACAGAGAACTAGTATACGACCCTGAAATCGAGTTTACGAAGTTAAAATCCAGTACACGACCCTGAAATCGAGTTTACGAAGCTAAAATACAGCACATGGCTCTGAAATCAAGTTTACGAAATTAAAATCTAGTACACGACCCAGAAATCTAGTTTACAAAGCTAAAATCCAAAACACGACACTAAAATCGAGTTTACGAAGCTAAAAATCCACTGCACGACCCTGAAATCGAGTTTACGAACCTGATATGGAAAGTACGAACCTTCAAATCGAGTCTACATGCTGTGGGGTTGTGAGAAGACTTAAAGGCTTTGGCTGCGCTCACTGCCTCTTGGAATAAATTTGTCGAAGAATTCCTCACTCTAGGATGTTCCCTCGTGGTAATGGATGGGTCATTTCTAAGAGTTTTGGGAGGTCGTTTCGCCTCATGCTATTTATGACCCGAGATATTGAACCGGAAGTGGGAAAGGGATAAGGAAGCTGAAGAAGAAAGATGGGAAAAGGAAGATGAAGAAGAGGGAAATGAAAGAGAAAAGGTGAATGTTAAGGAAGTAGTAAATGCAGAAGGGGAAATGGGAAATGGTAGAGAATGAAGGGATATGGAAGAGGAAGAAGGAGAAAGAGAAGAAGATGGGAATAGGAAGAGGAAGAATGGGAAAGGCAAGAAGAAGATGGGAATAGGAAGAGGACGAAAGAGAAATGTAAGAGGAAGAAGGGAAAAAGGAAGAGGAAGGAGAAAGAAAGAGGAATAAGGGGAAAAGGAGGAGAATGGAAAAAAGAAGAAAAAGGTGAGAAAAAGTAATAAGAAATGGTAGAGAAAGAGAAAACAGAAGAAAAAAAATGGAAGTTAAAACCAAGTTATTTAAGAGTTACCTGAAAATTAATTAAGAATTACCCGAGTTACCTAAGTTACTTGAGAGTTTCTTAGAATTACTCGAGTTAACTGAGAGTTACCTGAGAGTTACCTGAGAGACTACATACACTCAGAATCATATCGCTCCCACAACAGATATATATATATACCATGCAATAAATTCAATATCTCCAAATTTCATGATTTCTAACTTTACTGCTGTTGAAATTGGGTTATTACAGTAATGGCTTGCGGTGGCCGAGTGGTTAAACCTCTCGTTTCCTGGAGTAAGGGTCATTGGTTCACGTCCAGGGTACCATCAGTCCACTCAAGTTATAAATGGGTACCTGACCTTTCAGTTTGGGAATTGAAAAATGTCAAGTGCAGTGAGGGAAGTTTTGTAGCTGTATTTCCCCTAATAAGCCATCAGGTATAAAGGTATATTATCAAAGACTTACTCAATACCATACTAGGAGTTTAACCATGTATAATCTAACGTAATCTAACGTAACTCTAACATAACCCACCATAAACTAACCTGACCTAACCTAACTTACTTCTAACATAGCTTACCTTAACTTATCTTTAACATAACACACTTTAACCTAACCTACCCTTAGTAAATCCTAACCTAACCTAATCTAACCTAACCTAACCTAACCAGTCATTGGCTTTTGTGTGAGAGATTTGGGTTTGATTCCAGGTTCGGGTTTGGATTAATTTCGAATTCGTGCTCGGGACTGGGTTCACATGCGGGTTCAGTCAACTATCGGTGTTTAGCTTGGCCTTAAATACCGTAATGCCAGTGTCTGCGGTGATAATGCCCACACCACACCACACCACACCACACCACACCACACCACACAGCACACGTGTAGGAGACCTCACAATTATCCTCACGATCTCCATAAAAATTTGGTTAATCAAGAGTTTGGTGTTATACATTTTACTGAGACAACCTTATTCAGCTCACCCACCACCACTACCACCACCATCACCATCCCCCCACCCACCACCACCATCACCACTACCTGCATCACCATCCCCCACCATCACCATCACCATCACCACCATCCCCCCCACCCCCACCATCTCATCATCACCCCACCACCACCATTATCACACCACACCATCACCATCCTGCCACCACCATTATCTAGTCCTCAAATATACAAACTTAGGCTTTTAAGTTCCTTCCCTTAAGCGTTGAGTTTTCTGAGTATTGGGATAACACCTGTCTAAGGGCAGTAGGTAATGGCGAGAGTGAAACGTGTAGTAGGGGGTAGTGGCTGGAAGGGGTAGTGAAGGGAAGTAGTGGCAGGGAGGAAGGGGTAGTGACAAGGAAGGGAATAGTGGCAGGAAGGGGTAGTGGCAGGAAGAGAATGAGTGGCAGGGAAGAGGGAGTAGTGTGAGGAAGGGGGTATTAGTGGCAGGGAAGGGGTAGTGGCAGGAGAGGGGGAGTGAAGTGGCAGGAAGGGGAATGGTGGCAGGAAGGGGGGTAGTGTTGGGAAGGGGGTAGTGGTAGGAAGGGGGGTGTGTGAGAGGGACCAGTGGCAGGGAAGGGAGCATTGGGAAGGATGAGTGAAGTGGGGAAGGGGTGAAGTGGCAGGAAGGGGTAGTGGCAGGAAGGGGTAGTGGCAGGAAGGGGTAGTGGCACAAGTCAATAAACATTCGTCGACTCGAGCAAGAGGAAGTGTGTTAAGACATTTTTGACAGACAGACAGACAGGCAGGCAAGCAGGTAGGTAGGTAGGCAAGCAGGTAAGCAGGTACATAAGTAGATAGATGGATGGATATTGGATAAAATCATCACTATTTAATCCTATCAAACCTTAAACTAAAAAAAATGAAGATATAAACGATAAAATAAAAAAAGTTGATAATTAATAAAACACAAGAGAGCATAATGTTATAATACCACTCCAGGTATAATAATGTCACAGGTTTACACTCACTCTCAGTAATTAACGAGTATTATTATATTACCTGTTCACTCTCACTGGGAAGCATCATATATATATTTATTTTTATTTTTTTACAGGAATATAATTAATTTTCATCATACTAAAGGGACATTAATATGTTGAATGTTATATTGTTCATTGTAAGGTTAGGTTAGGTTAGGTTAATATCTTTTTTGTGAATAAATATGTTAATATTTTCTGCGAGGTATTAACAAAATAATAATAATAATAATAATAATAATAATAATAATAATAATAAAAATAACAAATAAATAAAAATAAAATAATAATAATAATAATGATAATAATAATAAATCCCAACAATAATAATAAAAAACAAATTAATAAAGTCAAAACATAAATAAAGTGTTTTGTTAAGGTAATTAGGCAGAACGAACGAAGTGAAAAGAAAAACAAACAAAGATATCTGGAATCCATTGGTCATAAAGAATGGCATCTCTCACAACACAACAAAAATTTCTAGATGTTATCGCTTTTATATACAATCTGGGACGACGTGATATTGTAACGACCCCCAAGCTGTCGTTTCCTCTTTACTCCCTTCTGTCTTTAACCTCCTCCCTATTATTGTAAGGGGGAGAAGGGGGAGGGAGGTTATATCTACCCCCCTTCCCCTTTGCTGTAGAGATGGAAAACGGAGGTGAGGATGAGGTTGCTTTCCCTCCCCCTTTCCCTTGACTTTAAGAATGTGATTGAATAGGCTCTCCCCTCCCCCCCCACCTCCCCTAACCTAACCCACAAACTTCCCCCCCCCCTCCTCCAATGCAACACCACCTCCTCCTATAGGATATCTCGCTATCCTAAATGAATGAAAAAAACAAAAGTTGATATTTCTACTAATGAGCAAACGCATCAGGTGAGCACATTTCCACCCTCAAGAGGTTCTCAGTGTATGCAGCGAGCGTTGACGACGACCCATCAAGGAGGGTTTTCTTCGTAATACTTCTTCTTTCTTCGTCTTCCTGCTCTTTCTTCATCGTCTTCTTCCTCCTCCTCCTCCTCCTCCTCCTCCTCCTCCTCCTCCTTCTTCTTCCTCCTATCCTCCTTACCCACTTTGGATGACGCATTAGCTAAACATTTTCTCTCTCTCTCTCTCTTCTTGGTTCATAAAAAAAAGATAAAAGCGATAAAGCGATAAAAAATGCTGGTTAAGTTTCCTACAGTGAGGGCCATCAGGTGAGGAGGTCAAGGCTGCTGGTCGTAGTTAGTTCTGGCGCCTCAAAGACTCTTCAGGTTGATATTGAGCCATAAACTGAAGCTGAGTCATCGTATCTAGTTAGGGTATAGTCTCAGTGTCATTATTACGCCATTTTGTATACCTTATCTTTGTGCTCTAGATGGTTAAGTACCTTTTAACATCTCCATCTACATGAAGAGAAAAAAAAATCCAATTTACGAATTTTTGAGAATCCATCTTTGTATCGTAGCTTAAGTGAACCAATTTGGTATATCATCGTATCTCCATTTACGAGGAAATTTCAACTTACGAACCTGTGAGACTCCATCTATGTGACGTAGCTTAAAAGAACCAATTAGGTGAGTATATTTAATTACAAAGACAAAAAACAAAAATCAAAGCAAGAATTTCTGGGAATTCTCTAAGCTGTATCAGTCGTGCTTGCTTGTGTGCCTACTGTGAGCCTCGAGGGATTTGGTGGTGCTTGTGAGGGAGAGAGGGAGAGGGATTAAGGGTGAGGTCATTAGGGAAGGAATAAGGGGGGGGGGATCAAGAGAGGTATCATTAGGGAGGTAGAGAGGGAAGGAGAGAGGTAGGGAGGGAGAGAGGGGGTGAAGAGGTAGGAAAAGCAACCTAGAGGTGCATTGGGGTTAGCATGTCGATTATAAAGGTGTGTGTGTGTGTGTGTGTGTGTGTGTAGATAAACAGAGAAGATAGACGTGACCTCCAAAAGGGTACACACGATCAAACAACCAAATGAAGAACATATAAATTTACACCGAGTCAACAGTGTCTAGCTAATTACCGAGAGAGAGACAAAGAACTGTGCTGCAAGATAAGAGGTGTGTAGGTATAGAGACACGGACAAAGGAGAGGATCAATAAAAGTGTGTGTAGCAAAGAGAACAAAGAAGCGTTAATTACTAGTTAAAAAGGATATAGACATAGATGAAGGAGAAGAAGAAATACACAATGGAGCATTAGTTTCCAGGTTAAGAGGAGGAGGAGGAGGAGGAGGAAGAAGAGGAAGAAGAGGGGGAGGAAAAGGAAGAGGAGTAGGAGGAGGAGGAAAAGGAAGAGGAGTAGGAGGAGGAGGAAAAGGAAGAGGAGTAGGAAGAGGAGGAAAAGGAAGAGGAGTAGGAAGAGGAGGAGGAGGAGGAAGAACAGAAGTAGGAGGAGCAGGAACAGGAAGAGGAGGCGGAGGAAGAGGAACAGGAGGTACAGTACATTGCTTCAGACTTCTCGCTCGCCTCGGTCTTCCTCCCAAGAGTCGCCTCCCGGCATTAACAGTACATGAGACACCAGTTTAATTCCCCCCACTTGACAGTGTTATCCATCAGGGCGCTCAGAGAGAGGCGTCCAGTGTCCGGGGAGAGTGTACAGTACACACAACACGACTGGGTGTACCAACTAACTGTATACAGCAGGGTTTATTATTATTAATCTGTGTAATATAGAATGAATGTCATCCATATTATCCTAACCTAACCTAACCTAACCTAACCTAACCTAACCCCTGTAACTTTCTTCGCTAGTGCATACAATCTAGTTATTGTATTAGGAATATAACAATAAACATTCCTCCCCCCCCCAAAAAAAAAAGAAATCTAGCTAATATCATCATCATCATCATCATCATCATCATCATCACCACTACCATCACCATCACCATTATCACCATAGTTCCAGACTTTCTTGACAGTATCCAATCAGCACAACTAATTCCCTGCCGCAGTCGTTAAGTTCCGGTATCCTGGCCCCCTCATCTCCTTTGTCTGCCCCCCCCCCCCCCTAGCCCTCCCAGACACCACTACTAATTCTCCCAGACATCAAAACACAGACAGACAGAGAGACAGACAGAGAGACAGACAGACAAACAGACACACACACAGACATAGAAACAGACAGACACACAGACAGACAGACGCAGACATAGAAACAAACAAACAGACAGACAGACAGACGGGTGTTGAGTCTCCCCTTTTCTTCCTCATTCTCTCCCCTTATATTTTTCCATTCCCTTCCCTCATCCGTTGTCACCTTACCCTCACACCACTTCCAATGGTCTTATGGTAACTTCCCCTTGTTAAGACCACACACCTGTTCAGTCTTAATGCCACTAAGGTTCTTTCTTTTGTTATATTAAAGGTAAATTATCCGTTTGTTGTGTACAGTTGCGGTCAAAATTACCTGGACACTAGATAGATAGAGTTATAGATAGACAGGTAGTAGATAGAGAGACGGAGAAAAAAAACAGAAGGATAGACAGAAAGACAGATATATAAAGAGAGAGAGAGAGAGAGAGAGAGAGAGAGAGAGAGAGAGAGAGAGAGAGAGAGAGAGAGAGAGAGAGAGAGACAAAGGTTAGGTGTATTGTCCACATACTTCATTATACTTCATCACACTCTTCCACACACTTCACACACTTCATCACACCTCCTCCACACACACTTCACCCTTAAATACGATGAGTTAACCCTCTGAGTATCATAACTTGACCCCAAAATATGAAAATTTTTCTCCTTGAGTACGATTACTTAACTCCATGAGTATACTCTTGGTACTCTTGTGGTTAAGCTACCGTACTGAGGGGGTATAAAGATATCTTACTGACCTATTTCACTGTACTCTGGGGATGTTGTTTACGTACTCAAGAGGGGGAGATAAAAGTGTAAACATCTTGCCTTTTAGATATATATACAGCGACTCCTTCAGACGGTCAGCGCCCTTCAGGAGGACGACCAGACTGAGGGCGTTGGCGATAATCCCGATACCACAGATAGCAGGAATCACAATGGAGTAGCCGACGACCTCCCAGTCCTCTACATCGCCTCCTTCAGACCAGTGCTCGAAGGGGTCCAAAGGTCGTATCTCTATTTTCAAGGTGTTATATCGCGTTTCCTCCTGAGGCGACGAAATGCGATTCTCGGTGATCATGGAGGAGAGGTTGGTGGTGGTGGTGTTAGGGGCGAAGGTGGTGTTAGTAGCCATGGTGGTGGTGCTAGTGGTGGTGGTGGTGGTGATATTCATGATTATGTTGCCTTAATGAATATGCGAGGTTGAGAATAATATAAGAGGCGTTTCTTTGATATTTAAGGATTTGGAGATAAATTTGTATCTAAAATAAGTAGACTATCTTGGGTCAGCAGATGTGGTGATAGTGGTGGGTAAGGGATTGGTAGTAGTTGTAGTAGTGGTAGTTGTGGTAGTGTTATTATATCCCAGGTTGTAATGGTTGTAACCTGAACTACAAAATAGTAATTCATGAAAAAAGAGGGGTTGTTAATTGTGACTTTACAGTGGTTAATAACACGGTTACAGTCAGTCCTTTACAATTAGGTCATTAAAGACTATATATTACCACTGCCACACTCTTAATTGTCATATGATAATCACCAACACTAGACATGAACCAAAAAAATTTTTATATATTTTTTTTCAGTCATATATTGTCTGTGACCTCAATATTCACCTCAGTCGTCCCTCTTATTACTGAGTTCATTACACGGTTCCAGTTCATATAATTTTCTGTCGTTGTCGGTGTTGCAATAAGGTTAGTGAGTCATGACGGGATACAGCGTCTGTCACGAACCGAAATGTCACGTAAATCACAATACACTGCCACGAATATACCTCCTCACGATATTGTCATTATCATCTTCTTTCCGTGTCAGGGAGGCAGGCAAGCAGACAAGCAGGAAAGGCGGGCAAGCAGACAGACAGGCAAGCAGGCAAGGCAGTCATGTGTAGGAAGTCTGTTTCCATGTATAAGAGAGGGGGAAGTTTCTCCATGTAATTACTGCCTTCTGCCACTTCAGCTCACCAGTACGTGATTTTATCTGCAGATTGTACATTGTTCCACGAAGGTCATTACACATAATCTCGGAAGATATGAATTTTATGGGGGGTGGTGTGGGGAAGTGTGGGGGAGGGGTTGAGGTATAAGGGGGTGGGCTGGGGGTGATGGGAGGTAGGGTAGGGGTGGTGGTAGAAGGGACGAAGCACAAGGGGACTTTTTTTTTTCTCTCCAAGAACACAGGAAGTCATTAGTAAGACACTGGAACACTATTGCATGTTCTGGAAGTAGTCTTTTTCTTATTATTACGGCAAAAGTTTCATCTTGACATTGAACCTTGGAGCTGAGTTGTTTTAAAAACGGTTTGATAGTTTATATATCTTCTATATTATCCACATAAATTTCTACGTAATATTAACTGTTCTTGTAGCTGCTCTCTGGTGTTCAGCTTAAAATATTCCCGATAAAGCTTCAATTTTGTCGGGTAAATTACACGAATTAATATTTTACATATCCACTAAGCTTGTCCTGTTCACTCACGCCTCCGTCACCACCGACCACCGACTAACACTAATGCTTAACGATCATAAACATTCTTCATCTCTCTTCCTGTATCTTCGTCATAACAGCACACAGGAAGCCAGGTGGAATAACTCTGTGGTGAAGTACTGTAGAGGGAGAGGAGGAGGAGGAGGCTACGACGATAACCTAAAGGTGCTTCTATTACACGAGTCACACCGTAACTAACTCGACACCGCCCTGGGCTACTCTACTCATCTCACCCACCAGTATGGCTTGTCTGTTTCTACCCTGATTGACTCACGGAACTAATAGACGAGTCATTTCGTTATCGCATTTCACTTAATTCATATAATTTGAGTTAAAGATCGTTATCAGCAAAGGTTTTAAAGGATTATGGGAACACTAATTAAGGTAATATTTTTGTAACAGGTAATATTAGACAGGTGAGGTTTCTGGGTCAGCCCGCATCTGTTGTGAGCAGGTGTGATGGAGGAGCGAGAGATGCGTGGGGGAGGAGGAGAGGTTAGGAGGAGTGGGGAGAGGGGAGGGGGAGAGGAATTGAGGGAAGGGGGATGAAAGGGTGAGAGTCGAAGAGGTAGGGGAGAGGAAAGGGGCTCGGAAGGGAGGGGGAGAAGTGTGTGGAAAGGGAAGGGAAAGATGAGAGGCGTTTAGGGAGAAGGGAGATGAGGTAAAGATGTGTGATGGACGGGAGAGGAGGATCAGATGTGAGGGGGGTGGGAGGGGAGGATCAGATGTGAGGGGGGTGGGAGGGGATTGTGAGAGGCGACGGTGGGAATAGAAGTGACTCATAGTGACCCGGTATTGGCTTCTCTTCCGCTACAGCCTACAGTATATCACTCACGTCATAGTACAGTAACTACAGTATATAGCTCAGTACGGGAGTTAAGTAATCACATACACGATGGTAATAGTAAGTTTTAATGTCACGCCGTAAAAAAAACCCCTATTTTTTGGGATGATATTTTATTATTATTAACCTAACCTAACCTAACCTAACCTAACCTAACCTAACCTAACCTAACCTAACCTAACCTAACCTAACCTAACCTAACTTAACCTAACCTAACCAATCTGGAACTGTAACTGTTATATTAAACTAAAATATATTTCACTGGGTATTAAAAAAATAAAAAAAAATAAATAAACCCAATAAAAATCAACAAACAATTCAATAGAGAAATAAATTAAATGTTTCCGAGTAACTGCAACATAACAAAAATAATTGAGTTTTGCTTTTAAATGATATGAAAAATTCAGATAACTTGATTGTAAAAAAATATAACGAGAACAAAAATATACACAAAAAAATTAGCGATATATTAATAAATTTTAATCAGGTTTAGGTAATGAAAAAGGAAATTAGACACAGTTATTTTGGATTATATGAAGGTAATCCCCCAGCTTATTAATATTTAAATTAACCTAACCTAACCTAGTCAAACTTAATCTGTTTCTGTTTGAATCTTATGCTTTATTGTATGGGAATCCTCAACATTTTACTATTCAAATATACTATGTATATTTTTTATTCAAATCCACATTTATTCCGTTTAATCTTGACTTATTTTCCATTCAGACTGCCAGTTCTCTTTTGTTTAGGTCTAAAGCTTCCCTGTTCGAATCCCCAACTTTTCTGTTCGAATCCCCAACTTTTCTGTTCGAATCCCAAACTTTTCTGTTCGAATCCTCAACTTTTCTGTTCGAATCCCAAACTTTTCTGTTCGAATCCTCAACTTTTCTGTTCGAATCCCCAACTTTTCTATTCGAATCCCAAACTTTTCTGTTCGAATCCTCAACTTTTCTGTTCGAATCCCCAACATTTCTATTCGAATCCCAAACTTTTCTGTTCGAATCCCCAACATTTCTGTTCTAATCCCCATCTCCTCCTGAAATCCTGTGCACTCTGCCGTCTTTACCATTCATCATCTAATCGATTATCATGACTCCTCTTCTCCTATGTCAATTTAGTCACCCCATTCTAATACCATTTTTATCCCAGCATTCCGGTCGTCCAGAGGATATGTCCAATCCATTTCCCCCTTTCCTGTATTTTTCTCTTGGTTTACGAGCAGTATAGTGAATAATTTTCTCGATTCTATTATCGTTCACAAAGGCATGACAGAAAACGAGTTAAGGCATTTCTTAGGGGACACTGTATCAGTTTTGACTCCTGCAGGTCTTGGTTAAGGGAGGTAAGAATGTGGATAGTGATTTTCTTCATCCATGCGTCCATCCTATCATCCGAATGTTGTCAATACGGTAACTCGGACCAATGACAACAAATTTTAACCAAACTTAGTCACTATATCACAACAAGAGGTCAAAAGAGGTCGATAATCTGTGTTTTCTCTTATTAATGTCAGGATGATTTTATGGTTCAGTAAGTTCTCTCTAGATTCTGTCACGGTGAAGGAGTTCGTTAACCACTAGTGATAACCTCAACAGTGTTAAGCGTGATATGATCTTTTACTCATGGATTCACGAGCAGTTTGGATACGGTTTAGTAAGTATGTGGAACCCAATTTATACCTGCGGTCGAGTGAATATGTGTGTTTGTGTGCGCCCATGCATATGTAGGTGAGTCAGTAGTGTGTGTGTGTGTGTGTGTGTGTGTGTGGTTGTATGTTTGTCTGAGTGTGTGTGTGTGTGTGTGTGTACTGTCCCGGTCCACGCACCATATTTACCAATAAAGACAGCGATCAGTTCAGCAACCCTCGAGAATAATAATAATAATAATAATAATAATAATAATAAATCGCATAAAAACAACATCAGAAGTATAGACACGACGTAACAAAACAGAAACGCACCACTCTGAACAAAAGCGCATCACTACAACATATTTGCACGCCTCCATCCTCCATGTCTGTCGACCCCCTCTTCAGCACCAAGTGTAGGAGAATAAATATTAGGACCGAGACGCATGGACCTGTCAGAGTCGTGGAGTTTATTGTCGTGGAGGGATAGACAGAGAGAACAAGAGGGCAGACTAGAGTGGATTTACTGTGTGTGAGTTACTAGAAGACGTGAAATTCTGTCGGCATGGATATATTCACAGAGTATAAACACGTCCCTCTTCCTCTGAACACGTGAACACTCATTATTGTGATCCGTAAATATTTGCTGTTGAAATTGAAGTAATAGTATGATGTGATTTATGTCTCTGTCTTGGGTTTGTTGTGTTTCAAGACTTAAGATGCTTAGAAAGAGGAAGGGCAGCTTGATGTGGAGGTAGTAATGTTTTGTGGAAGCGACTAATATAAATAAAAACTTTTGCCTTTGATTATATTATATTGTTTATATCCTAAGGGGGAGGGAGGGAGCTCAGGTATATAGGAAGATGGGGGCAAGGTGTATTGGAACTCCCCTTTATAATCGAATCCCCCTTATTATCTAAACACCTTATAATCGAACCCCTTTATGATCGAACTCTCTTATAGTCGAACCCCTTTATAATCGAACCTCCTTTTACGATCGGACACCTTATAATCGAGGCCTTTATTATCGAAACACCTCATGATCGAGCCCTCTTATAGTCGAACCCCTTTATAATCGAACCCCCTTTATGATCAAACCCCCCTTGCGATCAAACCCCCCTTGCAATGGAACCTCCCACCCATTAATATTCTTCACATTCCGAATCTACACCAGTTTACAGCATTATGTTTAACTTATATATATATTTTTTTCTATTTTGATCTCAGATATAAGTTATACATCAATACTTATAGTACCATATGTTTAATTGTTATGTACAGTAAAGTCGTATTGCTTATCTTGTTCACATTTATACGTACCATCACACACGCAGACATTGAGGAGAGTTGTTTTCCTGTCTCTAGTGACGAGATCCAGGAGGTACTTTCTATAGGAAACTGACCAGAACGAGACAAGCGACACAGTGACTTAATGTGTGTTTGTTTTACTAATTACCCTTGATCTAAAAGAACTATAGTGAATCTTCGTTTTCTGGCATCTAAATTGATTTGTTATGATTTCCTCGCCTGAAAACAGAAAACAACAAACAAAAATAGAACATTAATTTTTCTTTGGTGTGCTAATTGTGGAACACCCTGTACAGTATTACAATAAAAGCAGAAGGTACAAAAGATCTGACACGTGGAAGTAAAACATATTCTTTTAGGTCCTCCCAGCCCCTCCTGTTTACCTGACATAAATCACTGCTTCCGTGCACTAGATCTTCCCCACTTCCTTCCGCATTCCTAGATCCGCCTCAGATGCCTATAAAACTGTTTGTCTTTATGGGAACAAGTCTGTTTCTGGTAAACTTCTAAACTACTAAGCATACAGAAGTGTTGCACTATATACCCCACAGGAAAGGTCTCGCCCCACATACGCAAACACACACACACACACACGCACATATTTCGATCAGTGGTCCTCCCCACTCTGCTGTATGGCAGCGAGACATGGGTCACATACAGGAGGCAACTCAAGGCACTTGAAAACTTTTACCAACGTAGTCTACGTTCCATCCTCCGAGTTCGCTGGAAGACAAGAGAACAATTGCCAGTATTCTTCCTGACACCAACTGTAGGAGCATCGAGGTTACCATTATCCATGAACACCTTACAAATGGTAAACTTAACGTTGGCGGACAACGGAAAAGGTATACTATAAGGATAGTCTTAAGACAAACCTGAAAAAGTGCCAAATCGAACCCCTCACCTGGGAGACGATCACTCCACACCGTAACGTGCAGGAAAGACGCTGCTGCCGCCCTTCCCACACTACAGTAGATGTAGCCCCCCACACGCACAACATCTGTGGACGACCCTGCCGGTCTCATATCAGCCTCTCCAGTCACCTCAGATCTCACCAACAAAGGTGACATCCCTAATAAGTCATATCATTGTGTCATAGCTGGATGATTATCATACTCGATTATGAGTGACAACAAAACAGTAGTAGTAGTGTGTGTGTGCGATTTTAACGTACAAATTGCATATCAGAAAACATGTTGTGCCGTCATAAGGAAGTGAACCGAACTATTACTAACAAGATAAGTTACTGCAGAGATAAACCCGATACTCAGGGTAAGTTAGAGAGGTAAAAGGAAAACCGGGAAGACGTGATGACGGGGGAGGAAAGAGGAAAAAGATTAAAGGAGAGAACTTGAAGAGGTGAAGAGACAAGAACAGAGATCAGTCAGAACAATAAGAGGATTACTGGAATCTGGATACTTATGGAAAATTAAATTCTTCCGTCAAATAACACAGAATGAAGGGATAATGGTAGAGATATCCATGAATAAAATTATGGGTGAGAGTCAGGGGAAGGCAGAGACTTAGAAGGATATCTTGACCTTATCTGAGTTACCTAAAGGCCACTCACTAGAGGTGGTCATACCGAGGGAAGGATGCCAGTGGTCTGTGTAGGATCCCCAATTGTTTTTGATAATTTTTGTCAATGGTTATTTTGAAGCCCAGGTCTGTTCTTGATTCCATAGTTTGGGCTGGTAGACCGTTCCATAGGAGGTGATCTCCGAACAAAAGCAGCAGCCCAGAAGTTATGTTACAGCCTGGATGAAATGTCGACTGTCCTTCTCTCTCCTTCGGTCGGCTTTTCTCTGCCTCAGGGGAACTAGAGCTTCGGCCCCAAAGCCGACAACAGTTGCAGATATTGACTATGAGGCTACAGTCACTGAATGCCGCATAGATCTGCAGCTCAACTAATTCAACACAACTAGGATAGCTACTTATGTATTAGGATATTTAATTTTAAGGTAATAAAATGGAGGCGAAGGTGTGGCTATTGGGGGAGGCTGGAGGAAACGTTAAAAAAAAAAGAGAAAAAAGTAGTAGTATAGTAGTAGTAGTAGTAGTATAGACTAGTAGTAGTAGTAGTAGTAGTAGTAGTAGTAGTAGTATAGACTAGTAGTAGTAGTAGTAGTAGTAGTAGTAGTAGTAAATAAATATGCTATGGAATTGGATTATTGGATTACAGGTGTCATATAGACGAGCACCTCGGGGACGTCTCAAAGCCGCATATCCAACGAGGGAAACACTTTGTATGGGTCTTATCATGAATAGTGTATAAGGTGGGTGTGGCTCAACGCCTACCTGACAACAATATATACGTCTAGGAGTGGCTGCTTCCCTCTATGTGTCCAATGTACTTTTCTCTGTCTTTGTTTTTAACGGATATATATTCTGTTATAACGGATATATATTCTGTTATAACGGAAATTGTTACTACGGATATATTCTGTTTTAACGGATTTATTCTGTTAAAACGGATATATTCTGTTATAACGGATATATTACTGCTATAATTGACATATTTCTGTTACAATGAATACATTATTTTTTTATTAGATATATTTCTATTACAGTCTGTCGTAAAAGTTGTGTAATATTACGTACTAACTATATGAATACTAGAGTTCATTTACGTTGATATTGTGAATAAAATAATTTATGTGTCTGTGTGTGTATGTATGTATGTATGTATGTATGTATGTATGTATGTATGTATGTATGTATGTATGTATGTGTGTGTGCGTGCGTGTGGGTGTGTGTGTGCGTGAGTGCTCTTAATGACTCAAATACGTATAGAGTATACTTGTTTATCAACGTGCGTGTGTATGCGCATATACTGTATATATGCGTGTGTGCATGTGGGTGTGTATCAACGTGTGTGTACGTACTGTGTGTGTATATGTGGGTGTGAACGTACATGAACCCTGCACCCCGGGTTTGGGAGGGAGGGAGGGAAGGAGGAGGGGGAGGTGAGGGAGGATGGGGAAAGGTGGGGAAAGAGGGGAGGGGGGGGGTGGAGGAGGGGATGTGGGGGAGGGGAGGAGGAAGGCTGGGGAAAGGAGGGGAAGGAGGGAGGGAGGGGGGGATGGAGGGAGGGGGATGCGGGGGAGGGGGAGGGAGGATGGGGGAGGGGAAGGAAGTAGGAGGGGGAGGGGTTCCACTGACACATTTCCTGGGGCGATTATTTATAAAGTAAGTGTGTTCCCTTATTGTACTCCATTACAGTGTAGACGGGATACAGTAACACACCTTCAACTCTTCAGGTATACTGTAATAGTCTATCCAGGAATACAGAAATAGATGTAATTATTTAGAGTGTATTCAGGAGTCATCACGAAGCTATTTATAGAATTATTGAGGTGAGCTAAACGATAATTCAAGAGTTAACATAACCCTCATATAAGAATTATTAAAAATTATCATACAAAGATTCATTAGAAATTATCAAGAATTACCTAACGTAGAGCTCACTTAGATGAGACCTTTAAGGAAATTTGTATAACGGTAAAAGACATATTTGAAAGTATACACACTCTCTCGGTGAAAAATATATACTAACAAATTAGCATAATCTAATGAAATACATTTTTAGAAACCCTGCTTCCAAGGCGTCCGTCATCTTAACAGCAGAGGAAGTTGAAGATAATCAGAACTTGTGATAAAAAACAAAATTCATGCCCTGGATATTTCGATATTTGGGAACTCTTAATCTGTCTGGATAATATGAAAGTTTTTTTTTTTTTACCTCGTAGTCTTGGGAGTGAGAATCATGGTCCATATTTTTGGGGTTAATTTTTTTTTTAATTTTTCGGATGAGTTATTCTTTATTCGAGTTTATTTCATGTTTGTATATTTCCTCTCTCTTGCTTTGTCCTTCCTTCATTCCTTCCTTGTTTTTCTGCCTAACTCCATCTTTCTTTATCTCCCTCCATCTGTCTTTCTTTCCCTCTTCCTAAATTCCTCTTCCTCCATTTCCTCTCTTTCCTTCTCTCTCTCTCCCTCCCTCCGTCCATTGTATCCACCTTCTCTCCCATATCTCTCTCCTTCAGTACCCTCCCACCTCATCTCCCATCCTCCACTACCACCATCTCTCATGTCCTGAGTGGCAAGTGGTGTAGCGTCTCTCAACGGCTCATTACCAAGGCATTATCACCCGTATTCCTTCTTACCTGGCCAGAGAGAGAGAGAGAGAGAGAGAGAGAGAGAGAGAGAGAGAGAGAGAGAAAGAGAGAGGCAAGGTTGTACCGTCATTGATTCTGTTTAGTCGTCCGCGCCGAAGACCCGACCCCTCATTATAGCGCATCCTAGGAGGTCAGGTGTGTGTAGGAGGTCAGGGTTGTAGGAGGTATAGGAAGTCAGGTGTGTTGGTTTGTGTTGGAAGGTCAGGTGTGTAGGAGGACATGTGTGTAGGTGAAGTGTGTGGGAATCCAAGTGTGTAGGGGGTCAGGTGTGTAGGAGACCAGGTACGTAGATCAGATGTGTAGAAGGTCAGGTGTGTAGGTTAGTTGTGGAAGGAGTTCAGGTGTGTAGGTCAGGTGTGTAGGAGGTCAGTTGTGTAGGACGTATAACCAGGTTAATCTAATCTAACCTAAATTGACTTGACTTAACGCTAACCAAACCTAACCTAATCTAGCCTAAATTAACTTGACTTAACGCTAACCAAACTTAACCTAACCTACATGGGAGACGTATGAGCGGAGGAACTGTGTTATTGTAGGGCGGTGAAACTCCTTAAGGATCACCTGAAGGAGTGGCAGCAGGTGTGTGAAGTCTCTGACCTATAGCCTCTAGGGATGACCTCCTCCTTCCCAACCTCCAATGCCTCTCTCTCTCTCTCTCTCTCTCTCTCTCTCTCTCCACATAGCAGCAACAACGTCCCATACTTCTCCATTACTTTCTAATTGGTGAAGATTGAGATTGGTTCCGCTGTCGTTAAGTTTATGTAACAACAACAACAACATCAATTACATGAACAACAACAACAATGAGGAGATTGGGTGGGCTAAGCTGAAGTAAGGCTCTGTGTGTGTGTGTGTGTGTGTGTGTGTGTGTGTGTGTGTGTGTGTGTGTGGAGAACGTAAAAGAAAGTCACAGAAAGAAGAAACATTTTATAAAGATAACATTAACAGGTTAGGTTAGGTTAGCGTTAGGTTAAGTTAGGTTAGGTTAGCGTTAGGTTAAGTTAGGTTAGCGTTAGTGATGGACAGGCTAAAAGAAACACCTATGTGAATTGTTTCTATCCTCTAGGCGCCACAGTCCTAAAGATTCCTGCACTATTTCTTTATTCTCGTAATTGGGAATGAGTGAGCACGTTCAGGTGTGGTGGAGGAGTCTCAGAGCTGTTTGGAATTCATTTTAAAACGGTTAATCTCGTGTATAAGCGGGCCAGTTGCAGGTACATTCCCCTTCACTAGTGTGTTTACAGGGGCTCGTTATATAAACATTCCACAAATCATTATCTATGAAATATCTGTTTTAATATTGTTTTAATTTGATTCCACATTATGTTTACTATTGCGAGTTTCCTTCTGTCGAATGTAAACAAACACAGCGCTACCACACTGCACCAAACCTGAGGAGCCCCTGTAAATGCCACACAGGTGAAGGGGACTGAACACCTCCAATTAGAGGAAAAAAATTCACGAGGGAGCCTTTGAAGATTTAAGAAATGATAAATCCTTTTGACATCTTTACGTGGCAGGTTTAAGTCCCTTATAGGTGGAGTGCGTCACTGGTAGTCTATCAGCACCAGGCTAATGGTTTTCTTTTAGAAGGGAAGGAGAGAAAGAAGGAAGAAAATGGAATATGCAGGAGAAGGAACTATGTTTACTTATTTTAAAAGAGTATAATAACAACCCGGCTTACGAGGGGTGAGAAAACAAAACAAGTGGGTAATGTAAGGGCGTGTGTGTGGGAGATAAAGGTGATGACATTAGTTCAAGGAATAAAGGTGTCCTATGAGCGAGGGACCTACGATAATATCAATTTAAAGGCTATAGGGACAACAGTCTCTATAGGTAGATGGAGACGAGGAATCATATGTGAGTTAACATGAGGGTGGGTGAGGCGACCTTCAGGGTGTGTGGGTGAGGCGACCTTCAGGGTGTGTGGGTGAGGCGACCTTCAGGGTGTGTGGGTGAGGCGACCTTCAGGGTGTGTGGGTGAGGCGACCTTCAGGGTGTGTGGGGTGAGGCGACCTTCAGGGTGTGTGGTGGGTGGGAGGCGACCTTCAGGGTGTGTGGGTGGGAGGAAGACCTTCAGGTGTGGGGTGAGGGGACTAGGTGTGTGTGGGTGAGGCGACCTTCAGGGGTGTGTGGGGTGAGGCGACTCAGGGGTGGGTGAGGCGGGGGTGGGGTGAGGCGACCTTCAGGGTGTGTGGGGTGGAGGGTGACCTTCAGGGTGTGGGGAGGAGGCGACCTTCAGGGGTGTGTGGGGTGGGAGGGGGCGGACTCAGGGTGTGTGGGGTGAGGCGACTCAGGGTGTGTGGGGTGAGGCGGACCTTCAGGGTGTGTGTGGGGTGGAGGCGACCTTCAGGGTGTGTGTGTGTGGGTGAGGGCGACTCTCAGGGTGTGGGGTGAGGCGACCTTCAGGTGTGGGGTGAGGCGACCTTCAGGGTGTGTGGGTGAGGCGACCTTCAGGGTGTGTTGAGGCGACCTTCACGGTGTGTGGGTGAGGCGACCTTCACAGTGTAAATATATGACCTTCACCTCCCCTCACTTCCTTTCTGCCTCCCTCCCTCACCTCCCTGCTTTCTTCACGTTATTTACTTACTCTCTTCACTCATCCCTTCCCCCCTTCCCTCTTCTTCCTCCTCCTCCTGCCTTCCATCTTCCTTCCCCTCCCTCCTTCCCTCTTCCTCTCCCACCCGCCATCCTTCTCCTCCCTCAAACTTAACCATAGGATCAACTATGACAAGGTAGTGAGCATAAGTGTATAAAAATATTGTAAATAAATTCTCTTGTGGTAAAAAAAATCATAAGAATTGTAAATGATTCTTGAGGTTTATATATCTAAATCTTGTAAATGAGCTCTGAGGTGTATAATCATAAAACAAAATCTTCCCATCAATTGTTTACCCCAGCGGTAGTGTTGACGAGGTGGTGGTCGCTTATACCACAACAACTAAGGTAAAATTAAGAGTAAGTTTAAAGAAAAGTCTATTGAATTACATCTAACAACTACTTTATACCACAACAACTAAGGTAAAATTAAGAGTAAGTTTAAAGAAAAGTCTATTGAATTACATCTAACAACTACTTTCATTGACAATGTAATACAGTAATTATGATTATTTATGAAAGCAGCAGCAGTGAAAAAATGAAAGTTTTATTAGGAAAGGAAATTTATTTTATTGTCCACGGATTTTTTTTTTAACAGCAACAAAAGATAATCATGGGAAAAAATAAATAGAATGTGATGTTTTTTTAAAGAAAGAAAGAAAGAAAGAAAGAAAGAAAGAAAGAAAGAAAGAAAGAAAGAAAGAAAGAAAGAAAATAAGGAGAATTATTAAAGGAACGAAGTAATGTAGAAAAGTGTAATGATATGTAATGAAAGAATATTTGTTTTAAAGATGATAGAGAAAATTGATAAAAAATAAGTATTATATAATGAAGTAATTGTCGTGATTTGGAGCCATGAATTAAATTGTTCTTCTTTTATGTTGAGGAAATGAACATAATTCACTAACACACGAAGCGTTGTGTTGTGTTGTGTTGTGTTGTGTTGTGTTGTGTTGTGTTGTGTTGTCTTGTGTTGTCTTGTCATGTAACTCAGGGCTAAAACACAAAGGAAATTCACTGGTAACTCAGAGGTAACTCACGGGTAACTCACGGGTAACTGAGAGGGTTACTCACGGGTAACTCACGAGTAACTCACGGGTAACTATCAAACTCTAGCAAGACCATATCATAAATACGTTCCGGATACCAAAATCATCCCAAAAAAATTATGGAAATAGATCGAACGGAAGCCGAATATTTTGGCTACGGATTGACAGACATCATCAGCAGGTACTGTACTGTATATCCCCCGGGAACTTTGTCTTTCGCGGCAGGGGATAAGATACAGTACACTAAAAGAAGGAAGAAGACTTTAATGACAAGAATTCGTGAGAGGAGAGAGAGAGAGACGGAAGGAAATGGCGCTGTAAATGTCGAGTACTTACTTCCGGTTCCTCTCACCCGGTGGCAGCACAGAACAGAGAAGAAATATTGACGAGCTCAGCATCTCTACGAAAACAAAACAGACGAAACAAAACCCAAGAAAAGAGAAAAAAAAGAAAGTATTTGTGTGTGTAAGAAAGGAAAAGAAAATTGAGGTTAGAAAGTGTGAATATTGTTTTTCGATCCTGGTGAGTGATTGTTACGCATATACAAACCTGACTATGAATATTGGTACGAAAGCGAAGAGAAAGCGAACAGAAAAGAGGATAAAAGGAGATAGAGAAGGCAAAAGTGAAAGCAAAAAGGCTATACCAGAGAAAGAAAAAAGAACAAATAAAAAATCCCAGAGAAGAGAAAGCAAAAAGAAAAAGGACAAGGAAAAAACGGAAATAGAAAGTCAAATAATTTTTTTTTAAAGTAAAAAAAGAAACTACAAAAAAGAAAGCAAAATAAGAAACTTTCTCAGGACAGGAAGATAGAAAACAACATCGTAAATTGTCAGTATATAGTTCGTTTCAGCCTTGGCAGAGAGGATGCAGAGAAACAATATCGACAAGAGAGAGAGAGAGAGAGAGAGAGAGAGAGAGAGAGAGAGAGAACGAGTACAATACAGCTGGCTAAGTTCTTGATGCTTATTTATACTTTAAAACAAACAATCACTTCCACACAGCATCTAAGAACTAGAAAGGATACCACCTTCTCTCATACATAGAGCCATACAGCCTCTCAGCATACGAAAGTTAAAACAAAACAGAACACACAGGCACATAAAGCCTCCCCGAACCCGTGCCTTATCTGGCGTCGGGGAGTAGTGCAAGGTGGTGATGATAACCCGCTTGTGTTTCTCGCTTAGCACACAACAATGGCTCCTTCCCCCCACCCCCGGCGGTTAGATTAAAGTAGGAACGAGAACTCTAAATGGCCACCACCACCTCCTACCATGAACGAGTCGCTGAGTGTTATCAAAGACGAGGACACATACAAATAAATATGGAGAGAAAATAACAGTAGTGAATGCGTATAGCTTATTCAGGGATCATGATTATATTTCTATTCAATTACGAGGGCTGTAAAGGGTGTTGGGAGAGTGTCTTTGTGGTGAGGTAAGGAGGTAGGGAGGTAGGGAGGGAGGTAGGGTGTGAGGGAGAGAGGGGGAGAGGGAGGCAGGGAGGGAGGGAGTAGGGGAAGGAAGAGGGGGTGGAAGGAGGAAAGATTCAAGATGGGGGTTAGAGAGGGAGCAAGGGAGAAGAGGTGGAGGAAGTGAGAGGGAGGAAAGGTAGGAAGGAGAAAAGGAGGGAGGGAAGGAGAGTGAGTGTGGGAAGGGGGTTAAATGGTCACTGGTGCAACTTGGGAAGCAGAGAAAATATTCATTCAGCTTTTTAAGAAACAAAATCAGCCGTATCTTTATCTTTTAATGATAATATTCTAATCCAAGATCCATTTAAGATTATGTTTACTTTCCTCGTGTCGGGATCGTGTTATCTTCTTAATCTAAATAAGAAGAAAATAACACCAACAGAATAATAGTCATTTTAAACCAACGAATTAACAATAACTTTAACATGTAATTACTATTTTTTTCTAAGTTGAATCTTATAATCTTCTTTCAACTAAATAATTAAGAAAAAAATCAATGTATTGTTTAATGTAGTGTGTGTGTGTGTGTGTGTGTGTGTGTGTGTGTGTGTGTGTGTGTGTGTGTGTGTGTGTGTGTGTGTGTGTGTGTGTGTGTGTGTGTGTGTGTGTGTGTGTGTGTGTGTGTGTCTATGTGTGTGTGTGTGTGTGTAGCCGAGTAACTCACCTTATACAATATAAAATCAATATAACCAACCAATAACGTGTATTGATTTATTCTAATTAGATGTTGTCAAAAAGAACCAACATAATGAGCAAGAAATTCCAATCAACCTTCGTGTGTTTGTCCTGTGATCGTGTGCAGGACGGAGGAGCCCCTGGTGGTAGAGTCTCTTTGGCTAAATATAATCATTGGGGACTAAAGGAAACTGCTTTAATCCCTTACCGTCTCTCTCTCTGTCTCTCGTCTTGCCTGTGATTGTCTCTTCCTGGCTTTCTCTTTCAAGTTGCTTTGATCTTCCTCCTTGAGATAATTTACATTAAAGTCCAACCACGTTCATGAGTGTAGCAGCGTCTTTAATAGTCGTAACAGGAAATGAAAGATGGTGATGATGAGATAATGGTGTGGTGATTCAGGGAGTCAGTGGTACGGTGGTTTCAGTGAGTAAGTGATTCAGTTATACAGTGAATCAGGTAGAGATACAGAGTTAAGCAGTAATATCAACGACTCAGCCTTACAATCATATGTAGTTATACCACCAGAGCAATGAGCAACCACAGCAGGTCGTCGCCTTCAGCCAACCACAGCAGGTCGTCGCCTTTAGCCAACCACAGCAGGGCGTCGCATTCAGCCAACCACAGCAGATCGTCTCCTTCAGCCAATCACAGCAGGTCCTTCCCTTCAGCCAACCACAGCAGGTCGTCTCCTTCAGCCAACCACAGCAGGTCGTCGCCTTCAGCCAACCACAGCAGGTCGTCTCTTCAGCCAACCACAGCAGGTCGTCGCCCAGCCAACCACAGCAAGTCGTCGCCTTCAGCCAACCACAGCAGGTCGTCGCCTTTCAGCCAACCACAGCAGGTCGTCGCCGCCAACCACAGCAGGTCGTCGCCTTCAGCCAACCACAGCAGGTCGTCGCCTTCAGCCAACCACAGCAGGTCGTCGCCTTCAGCCAACCACAGCAGGTCGTCGCCTTCAGCCAACCACAGCAGGGCTAATTGGCCGTGAGAGGGCGAGTGAGCGTTTAATGATGATGAACAGGGGAGTGAAACAGCTCGATAAAGTTGAACTGCTAGTCAAGAGGGAGAGAGAATAGCCGATGGTCAGAGAGCCTTCTGTCCTAATGAATCCTAGTCTTAATAGGTAGTTGTTCTGATAGGCTCCTGTTCTGATCAATGGCTGTCCTGATTGGCTCTAGCACTAACCTTGAAATAATATCAGTCCATGCAGAGGAGAGGTAGGAAAGAAAACGAGAGACTGAAGGAATTGGGAAGAACAGTGATGAGGGTCTTCCTTCTGCCCCCTCCTTCTGTTTCCTCCTTCGGCTTCCTCCTCTTCCTGTTCCTCCACCACCTCCTCCTCCTCCTCCTCCTCTTCCTCCTCCTACCTCATTTCGCAGGTTCCTGTTTTTTATCCTCTTTCCTCTCCTCCTCTTCCTCTTTTTCGTCTTCACCCGCATCATTGACAGTATTCTAACACACACACAAACCTCTCTGTTTATCTCTATATCTCATTCCCTATCTCTCTCTCTCTCTCTCTCTCTCCTCCCCTGACTTTGAATACTATCCTACCTCCCCCATAAATCTACCCCAATTCCCCACCACCTCTACTCCCACCCCACCCCACCCCACCCACTGACATGTGTGCAGCCCCGCAAACACCACATGACAACTTTTGCAGATATCTTACTCCACAGATAAGCTTCTTCTCTCCAGCTCAAGAAGCTTTGCCAGTCAACATGAAAGGTTTACCCGAGAGAGATAGGGTAGTGTGAGACGAGGCTGCTAAGTCTGGTTTAAATATTTGCTCATTACTTTACATGTCAAGACTGTAGGTAATATTATATGTGAAAATGCATTGAAGTTTGTATCTCCGTATTTGTTGATATTATTGTTGTTGTTGTTGTTGTTACTCACACTCAGCTGCAGGTCCACATGCCTGACTGACAAACCCGTTAGGAGACAGGGTGAGATACAACACACTGAATTTGGTACTGCCTCGGCACACAGGGGGACCGTGTGTGGTGAGCAGTGTATAGTATGGCCACCACTTCCCCAACTAGTAAAGTTAGCAGCAACCCATCTACAGCTGTGGCTGATTGAGATGACCTGAGTACGAACCAAGTATGACAGAGGTGAGCTCTATAGCCACTCGCCCACTGCACATCTACAGTTTATGTAATACTGAACTTAACATATATAATAGTACCATCTACAGAATGCTACAAGAGACACAAAGTTATATATTACAGCTTGAAGGTTCATGATACCTAGGTAACATTGTATGATATAGGTATACGTTTTGTTACCTCAGTGTCGACTTTGATTCCGATAAAACAGCCAATTTTAGAGGGAAGGATTCGCCTGGTGCAAAGATTGATTCCGTCCTGCACCTATCCACCTGCCTATCCGAACCTACCGACCAACCCATCATCCACCTACTCACCCAACCACACACTCACTCACCTACCGTCCACCTACCCACCTGCCTACCCGAACCTACCGACCAACCCATCATCCACCTACTCACCCAACCACACACTCACCCACCTACCGTCCACCCACCCACCTGCCTACCAATCTAACATCCATATATTGGGGAGAATTCCTGTCGTGTGAACGTTTGGATCTCCGGGTATTATCTTGTCTTTACCCAACTTGGCCGTCGAAAGCCCTTGGGATCCACTACCGTGATGACTGAGAGACAGAGGGGCCAGCAACGGGCCTTCCTTCGTTCCCTCCTCTTCTCCTTTTCTCTCCACTCTCCCTTCCTGCCCCTCCTTCCCTCCCTCTCCCTCCCTCCCCTCCCACCCACCCTCTCTCCTCCCTCCCCTTCCACATTCACTCCCTCCTCCTCCCTCCCTCCCCCAACCCACCATCACCCCGTGTTTGATCCTACAGCAGTTTTTACTCTACCTAGCTGGAGGACAGGTCTGGATAGTCGCTTCAGACCGTAGGCTTTTCACTCGCCTCGCCGCAGTGTGGAATATCCCTCCCTTGGCCCTCAGCAAACTTTCAGAAGGGCAACGAAAGGTTTTTATATTTCAACTCAGTGAAGGTAAAAATAATTTCTAGCGTCTTGACTATGATATACATACAGTTTTATACTATTGTCACCACGATGAAGATTTTTATGACAGTGGTGATATTGTTTTTGTTTTAGTTACAATGACAACAAAGACATTTTAATCTACAGTGGTGTCAACAAGGGAAATGTAATCACAGTCTGACGATGTAATTGTCTCCACACCTTCACCCTGTAGGTTCACCTCCTGACGCAGGCTCTCCAACACAGTGGCCCCCCCCTTGTAGTGGCCTTCGTAGTGTCGTAGTAGGTCAAGTTAATGGATTCCGGGAGTAGAGTGGTCGAAAAAATGCCCAGATTTTTAAATGGTTAGATATTAAACAGTGGATATTATTTTTCGATGTTCTTATATACTCACCACAATGACCCCTCAAGGTCCTCAACTTTTAGGGTTCAGAGGTCAGAGGTCAAAGGTTATAGCGCTGTAGAGAGGAGGTAAACACTGGGGGTGAATTGACACCTCCATCAAGAGCAGTTCAATATCGAGAGGTGGATAATGTTTACTGAACTGTTGACTCATCTGTCTATCTGTCTGTCACACTCACACACTTACACACTCACACAGAATACTAATCAACGCACATGTACACAAGCCGTCCACACACACACACAGCCTGTAGGAAAAACCCGCACACACACACACACACACACACACACAGTTACAATAAAGTCACCTTGCAGGTTTTCGGTGAAATAGGCACATTTTACATTTTAGGTCCTAAGATGTGGGGCCTGTTAGGACTGGGGTCTATTAGGACCGGGGCCTGTTGGCATGGGTCCTGTTAGTAATGGGATCTGTTAGTACTGGGGTCTATTTTGATGAAGTTGGGGTCTGTTAGGACTGGGGTCTATTTTGGTGAGGTTGGGGTCTGTTAGGACTGGGGTCTATTAGGACTGGGGCCTGTTAGTACTGGGGCCTGTTAGGGACTGGGGACTATTAGGACTGGGGCCTGTGGGCATTGGGGCCTGTTAGGACTGGGGTCTATTAGGACCGGGGCCTGTTGGTAATGGGTCCTGTTAGTAATGGGATCTGTTAGTACTGGGGTCTATTATCAATGGGGTCTGTTAGTACTGGGGCCTGTTAGGACTGGGGGCTATCTGGCAGGTCAGCAAGCCGTGCCCGGGAGAAACACGA
>NW_024717891.1:115000-125000 GCF_018991925.1 Homarus americanus
CACACAGACACACACACACACACACACACACACACAATGCCATCAACAACTACTTATATAATAACAAATTAACCCATAGCTCTCACATGATCACCTCCAAGTGTGTGTGTGTGTGTGTGTGGAGGAGAAGAAAGAAATCACACTCGTCCTCAACCTGTGGTATGACCAAAGACTCCAGGCTACCTTAAGACCTGTCAGGGAAACATAAAAAAAAATACCTCCCTTACCACAATACTTCCCAAGGGCGTCTGGGGGAAAAATGAATACAGGAAATTCTCATAGGTGCCCCAGATTCCATACCAGCTGTGAAAGTTGATGATATTAAAACGGAAATACGTGATGATGTATACACTCGTACTTCCTATACTAGTTCAGTCATGGTGATTTAGGTGAAAGTTTTGTCGTGTTTTAAGGGTTTTTTTTTAGTTATTTCCTTTCGTTTTATGTTTAATCTTATTGTTGTTTAGTTATTTCCTGTGTGTGTGTGTGTGTGTGTTTCAAATCCACATCCTTTCCCGACACACATACAAGGAATAGTCACACACACACACACACACACACACACACACACACACACACACACACACACACACACACACACAAATCCCCCCATCACACCTTCCTTCCTCCCCCTTCCACCACTTACACACACATTCGTACCCTCTCCCACACAACGAACCCACCCATCACCTCCTCCATCCCTCTCCCACACCCACTCCTTCTATCCCTCCCACCCACACCCCTCACACCCATATCCCCATTCGCACAATAATAACACACACACACACACACACACACACACACACACACACACACACACAATAACACACACACACACACACACACCAAAATTCTCAGGTAAATATATTATGTAAATCAGAGTTTATCAAGTGTCTCCCACCAACAATGTTTATGCAAATCACATTCGGTGCGCCGCGGTTAGGTGGTGGTCTTCTGCGGGTATTGCCACTGTCAGCTGCGGGTGGTGGCGGACACAAACATCAATCAGGTATTGGCGTCTCTTTGTCTGAAGGCAACTGCCATTTAGGTGCGTGATTGCAGGCACGTTGGCTGATGAACAGATCGCACATCGCTCTGTTGGAAGATATAATGATTAAGCCCTCTGAGAGGCAATGTCAGAGAATGAAAGAGGATTGCATAACTATTATGCTATTGTACTAGTCGCTTAATATTGCACTCTGCCTGTGTTCTGTGTCTGTCTGTAAGTGTTGACAGGTATGGCAGTGAAGAGAAACAGACAGAGAGAGAGAGAGAGAGAGACTCATGATCTCACCATAACAGTTAGTGGTTCAGCGACAAATTACGTGTACATCTATATCTGTACATACACACACACACACACACACTCGACTCAAACATAAAATTTAATTAGTAACAAAACTCAAATTCACAAATTAAAATTAAACGCATTTCGAGGTCCTTATTATCGTGGTAGCTCAAGCCCACCTGAGATTGTGATCATTAAACTTAATAAGAAGATGTAGGTGAGTGTTAGAGGAGGCAATTTGTCGAGTAATGGCGGTGAATTGCATGAGGGAGAAGGTGGCTACTCATCTCAATGTTGGGCAGGGAGGAGTGGGGGTGAGAGGGAGGAGAGGGGTGAGGGAGGATGGAGAGGGAGGGCAGGGGAAGGAGGGAGGGCAGGGGAAGGAGGGAGAGCAAGGGGAGGAGGGAAGGTTAGGTGAGACGGAGAAGGGGAGGAGAGAAAGATACTGGGTATGGGGAAGGAGGAAGGGTAGAGAAGGGTGGGAGGAGGGGTAAGGATAAGGGAGGAAAGAGTGGGGAAAGGGGTTAAGGGAAATAAAAGAAGAAGGAGAGAAAATGGTGATGAGGCAGGAAGAGATACAGTGTGTGTGTGTGTGTGTGTGTGTGTGTGTGTGTGTGTGTGTGTGTGTGTGTGTGTGTGTGTGTGTGAAGAAATAGAAGGAAAGGAAATGAAGGAAAGGAGAAGAAAGAAGGTAATAAAAGGGGGAGACAGACTAGAAAACGGAAAGTAGAAAGAAAATGACGAAAGTAAGAAAAAAAATATGAGAGAACGAAGAAAAACTTGAGAGGAAAAATGAATAAAAAAGAAAAAAAATAGAGAGAATGGAGACGAGGTAATAACATAGGGAAGAGAGAGTAAGAAGAATGGAAGAGGGAAGAACTAAGAAGAAGGGGAATAAGATAAGATGAAGTAAAGGAAGAAACTTAAAATGACTTAACTGCATATTTTTAGTTAATCACTTATACTGAAAACAGAACAATGTATGTATGTATGTATATATGTATGTATGTATGTATGTATGTATGTATATATGTATGTATGTATGTATGTATGTATGTATGTACGTATGTATGTATGTATGTAACACCCGTGGAACAATAGAGTTGTTCTGGTTAAAGACAACATGTACAGTACAACAGAAAACAACAGATGTGCAGAGAAAAAAAACAGCTGTGAAAATAACAGCAACAGTATTTACAACAGGTATAGCAATAACGGTATTAACGAGAGCAGCTGCAATAGTCAACAGAAGCATTAACAGTATAAACAACAGTTGAAACAGCTATAACAATATCAACAGTAGTATTAACAATTAACAGAAAATTTAACAACAGAAGCAACAACAGAAATAACCATAATAATATCAACTACAATAGTCAACAGATAACCCCTTAACAGATTCAACAACAGACAGCAATCGTCAACAGATAACCCCTTAACAGATTCAACAACAGACAGCAATCGTCAACAGATAACCCCTTAACAACAGTCAACAGCAGACAGGTATGGTGATATCAAGAATGACAGCATCACCAACAGCCAACTGAAGGAACTGGGGCAGAACCCTCATCCACAGCGGCAAATTAGACAGCATTAAGCAGGAGCAGAAGCAGAAAGAACACCAGCAGGCAAGAATCAAGAGGCATCATCCTCACCAAGAACAAAAGTAGTAAAGCAGTAGGTGATGAATAAATGAGGTAGACACGGTAGCAAAAGGAGGAAGAGGAGTAAAGGGAGAGGACAACAGCAGTAGTGGCAGCAGAAGGCGTGGAACTTGAGGTAACATTACAGCAGAAGGCGTGTGCATGCGATAACATTACAGCGGAAAGCGTGGTACATGAGGGAACATTACAGCAGAAGGCGTGGCAGAGGGGGTAATAGCAAGAGGAGGAGGCGGGTTACAGTAAGCAGCAGCAACAGAGTTTGGCAGTCAGTCGCCCCCCGACACCCGACGAGGCAGGAGGTTCTACAAGAAGCAGCGGTCCCCAACACTCACCTTGCGGGACTCTCCGTCGCGCTCGGTCAAGGAACTCCCCACGCGCCCCAGGTGTTCACGACGCCACTCTACCTGCCAACCTTGTGGCTTCGGCCTGCAGCAGGGCTTGCGGCTTATTTTGCGGGTGGAAGTATTTCCATTTGTGGTCAATGATTTAGTGAGAGTGTGTGTTTATTGTCACACCAAAATACTGATTACGCAAAGCAGTTGTCATACGATCACCGGCAAGGCGTAGCTGGACACAACTTATCGGTATCCTGCCAGTGTATTACAACTACCGTTACAGACAATCATCTAAATTGCGACTTTCCGGATAATTACCTAAGCGGCCCACAGGTCCTCTCCAAGTGTCTCTCTCACCCCCAGGGCGTGAACAAGGGCGCCGTTTCCAGTCTGTATCAGTTCTCTCCTCCTCTACTTCTCGTACACCCCTCCCCTCCTCCCGTCATCCTCCGCAGGGTCAAGTGATAAGCAATTTCTCACACTCACCTCTGCTACCACTTCTCATATATGCTCTAAGAACTTCATCTTGAAAGTCATCTATACTGTATGCATACACACGAACTTCTCAGAGCCGTTGTGTACATCTTAAGAACGCCTCGTAATCGTTATTCATCAGCTGGCCTCAACCAACATACTGTAACTGTTAACTGAAATGGTTATCAACTTTCGAGATTTAATATAGCTTATGAAAGGCATTTGTCCTTAGACAATTATCTTGTTTTACAAACCTGATAAAATAAGAAATTAACCAAGATAATTAAATAACATTAAGAAGAAAACGAAAATAAACAGTTACACGAGGAGACAGAAGTTTTAGGCCCGTCGTCCTGCGTTGTTTGGAGTGTTTACCTGTGGTGTTGCCACCTGGTGGTCGGTGTCTCCGCTGACCGCTCGTGACTCCCCTGCTCACCGCACACCGCAACAACAACAAAAGAAAAGAAGGAAGTGTCCGCTTGCGGCGACACGTCCCACGCAGCAGACTAATGGTGAGTATTGGACACCTGTTATCTCTGGTTTTCTGTATTTCTCTTATATATACGGACAAATGTTATCATAGCTGTATACTTCTGTTCTACTCTGTTACAACATTTATAAGACCTAATGTCTATGTTGTAAGCTGCAGGGAACCACCGTGATTATTATTATTATTATTATTATTATTATTATTATTATTATTATTATTATTATAGGAACCACTTATGCGCACTACCTCACCAATTGTTTTATTTAGCTTAATACTTTCGTTTGTTGAGGATTTTACCATTATGTTTTACTGTCAATAAATCTTTTTCTCTATGTGGTCTCCGGTCCGTGTGTGTGTGTGTGTGTGTGTGTGTGTGTGTGTGTGTGTGTGTGTGTGTGATACCTTTAAAAAAATAACACTGGTGTTTGAGGAAAATGTTAGACTGGCTATCTCAGACCTCATAAAAGTTCGACATTCACTCCTCTGTGGCTTTTATGGTCTCGCGGACATTACTGTGGTGTGGCGGTGACGAAGAGGAACTTAACTCACCTTCAGGAACAACCTTGGCTTTTATTATCCACCGTAGGGCACCGAAGAAGGGGGGAGGGGAGGGGGGGGAGAGGAAAGAAAATTAATAATTATCCATCGTTCTTCTGGTCAGGTTGACACCATAACCATAAACTTGATGAAACTTTGTGAATATTAAAGTAACTTAAAAAAAAATATCTGAGATGAATTGGAAGAAAATTATTAATATTTTCTTCTATACTTGGAGGAGTTATGGAAGTTGTTTTTTTTTATTACTAGGGACGGAAAGAGAAGGATGGGGGAGGAGGGAGGGGGAGGGGGGAGGGAGGGGGGGGAGATAACCTTGCTTGTGGTTACCCCTTTGATGATGATTTTGTTTCGTATAACCAGCTTCGTCCTTAGTCACCTCTCTCTCTCTCTCTCTCTCATTATCTCTTTCGGTTCCTGGTCTCTTCTTCTATATCATTCTCTCCTTTCCTGTTCTTCTTTCACTCTCTATATCCTCTCTCTCCCCTAATCTTCTTCACCAATCATTCTTTCCTCTGGCCCTCCTCTTTATTTATTTCCTCACTACATCTTTCTCTCTTTCTTTATTCACTAACTTCCTCTTCGACCTTCACCTGCTCTTCGTTCTATTGTTCTCGTGTTCTCCCCCTGTCTCTCTCTAACCCCCCACGATAAATCGGCAACAATTTCAGGCAGTGTTCCCAGACAATAGCCACACGGGGGAAAAATGTAGAGGTGGTTCATTCTCAGCCAGACATTGACCTTGAGTGAGTGACCCTCAATAAAGCCATAAGTTTTACATTTTCTGTCTGTCTGTCTGTCTGTCTGTCTGTCTGTCTGTCTGTATGTCTGTCTGTCTGTTACACTGTTTATACCTCAGTATTTGACGTTGAATAGCCCCTTTGTTTATCAGAATTTCACAATGTTTATTTCCGAGAATTTAATGGTGCTTGAATGTGAATGACTGACTGACTCTCTAAATGATTTTTTTTTTGTATCTTAGAGTGTAATGGATGTTGAATGTGAGTAATTTGTTCTTAACGTCATAGTATATTTGTAAAAAGAAGCTGCATACCTTTTTCCTATAAGAATTCAGGACTTATTATTATGTGACGCTCCTAGACGGTTTTGGTCTCGTAATTCAACATTGGTTTTAGGTTAAATTTTGAAGGACATTTAACTTGATAATCTTAACAATAAACAAATATATTTATTGTTTATCTTTAACATACCACAATACTTTTTTTTTTATTGTAAACTTTGTGATTATTGAAATTAGTTAATTATCTGATAGTAAATGAGTGAATCCTACCATTATTTTTTTTCATAGTTTATATAATATGACATTTAATACTTTTTTTTACTAGATTTCTATACTTTTTAATAATTTAGATTTTGATAGTTTGGGATACTAGGTGAGAGAGGCTTTACTTTAATACTTTTTCACACGTCAGTAAATAATTTGTTCTTATCACAATTCAGCAAAGTCTTGGGGCCTCTAGAATTTGATGATACATTGATATTATTCTTAAGTTTAAAATTCATACTTTGATAGTAGTTTGAATCTATGGTGACGAGCCTCTAACGCCGGTATTTACTTACAATTTAACACTGAAATAGTGTATACGTGTTTATGAATGAATATACAGTATATGTATAGGTGTGTGTGTGTGTGTGTGTGTGTGTGATACCCATCCTCCAGTTACTGCCGTGGTTAACATTGGTAGCGTCCAAACCTGTGTGGCCACATTCTTGAGGCGTTTACGGTACCGTGTTTTACTAATGATTGGCAACTGCTCCTGGGAATTATACGGACTGGCGTGTCTTCATGTGTGAGAGAGAGAGAGAGAGAGAGAGAGAGAGAGAGAGAGAGAGAGAGAGAGAGAGAGAGAGCTCACCCACCAAGACAATATCAACACTCGTAAGTCGCCCTAAACTACATATGCAACACAAACCATCGTCTGGTCATACACCACAACAACACAATACCACAACAACACAATACCACAACACCACACCACCACAAATTGAAGAGGAAATTCCACCTCCTGGTCGCTGATCCTCCTGAAGGCCCACCAGGAGGGAAATGTTCGAGCCGTGAATAGTGTGTTCTATCAGATCGTTGGTATGATAGATTCAGGTTCCTTAAAAGGTCAAAATATCGTTTAGGTGTTCAACTTAAGGTAATTTGAGGTCAATGGGTTAAAAAAGAGTCAATTTAATGATATATTGAAGTCAAAATATGTCTCTTTAATCTAGCAACTTTGAGGTGAAGAGGACATTAGCCAACCTCTCAACCTCCAAGACAGAAATTAAACTCATTGAGATTGACCTATGACATCTTGGCCTCGTAGATGGTCAAAGGTTAATCCCAGGTCATGAAATATTCTTTATCTCTGGTGGTGTAAGTAACAAAGGTCGGGGAAGGTCACTGGTCAAGTGAAACAAGGACAGGTCTACACCATACTGTACCATAGAGGTAACGTGGACAGCCATCTTCCATTTCTTCAGTTGTGAATTTTAGGTACCCATTCACAGCTGGGTTGACCCCCCCCCCACCTACAAACATATGTAATGTTCCTCAGGCAGAAGACAATCGTTATATACACTCAATCTTCGCACACATACACACACTTGACACACACACACACACACACACACGTTCACATTGAAACATACATAAACACCCATACTTTGACGCACATGAGAATAGGTACATATTCAGATAGGAACACACACACACACACACACACACACACACACGTTTGCACACACACACACACACACACACACACACACACACACGAACCTTCTCACGCACATGACCAACAAACCACACAGGATGGTACTTAAATTCCACAAAGCAGAAATTCCTTCAGCAGAAGATTAAGTGACTCACCCTTAAGGCATACGTCACTATAATCACCCGAGAGTTACTTGTTGAACTGGAGCTTCCGGTTTAAGTGCTTCCGTCTCTTGCTTTACTTACTTACTTGTTTGGTTTTTGTTTTGTTTATTGTTTAAGTAAAGTGAAGTAGTCCATTAAGTAATATATATTAACTCTTTTAAGCGATAAATTATTTCCTTGAGAAAGATGACATTGCTCTGAAAGGGTTAAGTCATCGTACTGAAAGGGTCAAGTCATCGTACTGAAAGGGTTAAGTCATCGTACTGAAAGGGTTAAGTCATCGTACTGAAAGGGTTAAGTCATCGTACTGAAAGGGTTAAGTCATCGTACTGAAAGGGTTAAGTCATCGTACTGAAAGGGTTAAGGCATCGTACTGAAAGGGTTAAGTCATCGTACTGAAAGGGTTAAGTCATCGTACTGAAAGGATTAAGTCATTGTACTGAAAGGGTTAAGTCATCGTACTGAAAGGGTTAAGTCATCGTACTGAAAGGGTTAAGTCATTGTACTGAAAGGGTTAAGTCATCGTACAGAAAGGGTTAAGTCATCGTACTGAAAGGGTTAAGTCATCGTACTGAAAGGGTTAAGTCATCGTGCTACAGAAGGTTAAATGTCAACACTGAAAGGGGTTAAGTCATCATGCTACCAGAAGGGTTAAGTCATCGTACTGAAAAGGGTTAAGTCATCATGCTCAAAGTTAAGTCATCGTACTGAAAGGGTTAAGTCATCATGTCAAGGGTTAAGTCATCGTACTGAAAGGGTTAAGTCATTGTACTGAAAGGGTTAAGTCATCGTACTGAAAGGGTTAAGTCATCGTATTCAAGGGATTAAGTCATCATGCTCAAAGGTTTATTTCAACACAACTAGTAAAAGTTCGGCTTTTGAGAGATTTGGTATAGTTAGGTTAGGTTTGGTTAGGTTAGGTTAGCCTTGATATGGTTAACTTAGGTCAGGTTAGATCAGGTTATCGTTGGTTAGGTTAGATTTGGTTAGGTTAACTTAAGTTAGTTTAATTCTAGCTAGTACACTTTCATAAAACTATCTCTCGGTTTTTTTTTTCAATTATATTTCTTATCAATAACATTCCTATCAATAACTTTTCAATAATACTTAAAAGAAATAAAAACAAAAACAATATAACGCATAGGGATTGTATTCTACCTGGTAATACTTAATAAAGGTAATCCAGAACATGAGGCGTTATTAACCACCTCAACCCGTATACACAGAGGCTACACATTTTCCTCACGAGCGAAAAAAAAAATTATCTTCGGGAAAATAGTGTAGGAAAATTAAAAGCTTAACTGGTTAAAGACAGGAATTTATCTCAAAGTTATAGGAATTTGTCTGGAATTTTTAGGAATTTATCTGGAATTTTTAGCACATGAAGCGTGAAAATGGTGGAGTGAAAAATATTAATAATTAATAGGTGTCACAAGCGTATGGTTGAGATGTGACTCACTTGGGAGGGAGGGAGGGAGGGAAAAGGGGAAGGAAAGGAGGGAGGGAGGGAGGGAGGGAAAAATGGAAGGAAAGGAGGGAGAGAGGGAGGGAGGGAGGGAGGGAGGTCTACAAGATAAGGCTGATAATATCCTCACGCCATGAACGACAGTATGTGTTGCCACAGTGTATTTATACATCAGATATAACCACTGTCTTTCCAATCTTTTAATATTTTCTAAAATAAGGAAAAAAAATGGAACAATTTATTCTCTTCGAAATAGTATCTGAGCACACCATTTGAACACTTTCTGAACACATTCTGAACAGTGTATGAACACTTACTAAACTTACTGTCAGATCAGTTTCTGAAAACAATATCTAAACAATTTCTGAACACACTGTTTAAATATTTTGTGAAATACTGTCTGACCACTCTGAACACTTCTGAACAAGTAACCTAACCTAAGCTCTCTCTCTCTCTCTCTCTCTCTCTCTCTCTCTCTCTCTCTCTCTCTCTCGTTCACAGCTCAATGTACCTGCCGTGTCTACAACAATTTTTTTACAGGTATTAATTATTTTCATCTTATAACGACACATAACCAGGCATTAATACATAAACCTTTCAAATCTGGGTAAATATTTAGGTAACAGGTGAGGGTAAATATACAAGGTTTACCTGTATGTACTTACTTACCTGAGTGACACCTTAATGAGTCTCCATAACGTTAAGTGGTGTGCAATTATGCCTTAACGAGACGTACGTGTGTGTGTGTATGTGTGTGTGTGTGTGTGTGTGTGTGTGTGTGTGTGTGTACAGTATGTCTTTATTTACAAACTTACCTGCATATACGCGACAAATATTCATCG